>NC_056731.1:93104750-93144750 GCF_019279795.1 Protopterus annectens | reverse complement strand
CTCTCTCTCTCTCCAGTAAATGGATTGAGCTGCTTGGAATAGATTGCAGCATGGCTTTTGTGGGTGATGCACATGATCAGGTAATGGCATCTGCACCAGTCAGTGTCCTCTACTTGCTACATGCATGCAGCATGCTGTGTAGTACTTCCAATTACCACTGTCATGGCAACCCACTACTATAAATCCCTACATCATGTGGTTGTGGTCCCTTTACCTTTCCTGTATGGTGGACATCCTTCCTGTGTGTGGGCAGCAGTGTTACAGACAGCAGGTAGCAATACCTCTTACAAGAAAACTTGCACACCCAGGCTAGCTACATATTTGTATGAGGTTCCAGAACTACAAGCAGAGCGTGTGAGTACTGTTGTGGTATGCATTGTATAGCACCAGTGTTACAGGATTTGTGTGTACATACTAGTTTAACATGGACTGCAGCCTGTCTGCATAGCTCTCAAAACTGTGTGCCTATCCACTTGATGACCAGAGGTGTGTGTGTTATGTTTTGCCTGTCCACCACACAGGTCTTGTGTCAGATATATCACTGGTTGTGTGTGTGTTTAATGCTATTAGTACATGGCTACATCCATTTGTGTTTCTGACTTCATATTCCTGACTAAGGATATATTGCAGACTATCCTGTAACACCAGCGACTTGCTTAGTGTATGACAACACTATTTCACATATGGGCCTGTGTTCCAGCCTCTGTCCTCCACCTACATACCAGGCTTTGTCCATATGACATGCTGTCAAGAGTTGTTATGTAGTGGCCTTTGAGTATGTCATGCTGCCATTCCTGCCATCATTCCACTGCTGTTGTGGCCCCCACACATATTGTGCGGCTGGGTCCATATATGTGTGGGATTCATCTGCACAATACATGTGTGCCCTTATGCAGTCCAGAGGCCAATGTATGTAACAGTGGTATATGGCCCTGTATGTCAGTCTATGGGGGGATGCACCATAACTAATCTAGGCTGTTACAACATGTGAGGGGTATCAGGGATAAGCTGCCTTAAGGTATCTGGATGTACATTACCATACAATTCACCTTGGGTAAATGCAGGCCTACTGCTTCCTGCTATACAGACTGTTCTGTTTGTCAGTGTGATTGTGATGGTTTCAGTTATGCCTTGTTATGTAACAGATACATCCCATTGTGTCAACTGAGGTCTTTACCGCCTACAGATTGTGTACAGAGTGTAGATAGAGGCTGCTGGACTAAACATCTACATTACTTACTGTTGATTGATTGTTATCCTGTGGCTCAGTCTGTCTTTACTTTTATACTACTTGAAGGCCTTGGCCTGGACAGCAACACATGTAATTCTTTCTGGAATACTGTATTAATTTACATGTTTGACAGTTGCATTAGTCTGTTTATATGTATTTCAGAGTCTAAAAATCTATATGACATGGCATATACAACTGTAATAGCACACAAATAAAGCTTTCTCATGTATGCAAACCTGTGTGTGGTGTTATATCCTTTGACCTCTCTGTGGGTATATGTTGCAGGCAACAATTGTCTTTTGTGTGGGTGACTCATACAGTGCCCACTTGGTAAGGTGGCAACTGTAGGCATACTGGCTGTTCCGTATGGTGTGCAACCTCTACATATGTATCTTCCTATACATATCTCTGTGTGTGATTGTGCAGTTGCATATATATATATATATATATATATATATATATATATATATATATATATGTGTGTATCTGCATATATGTGTCTGTGTATATGTATCACCTGAATGTTTATTGCTTCCACATTATACATTCCCTATGGTAGCCAGACTGTACTGCATGATATGTTATTAATACCAGCCTGACATCATATGGGTGGGATGGATTACTGTTAATATCTTGTGCCCATGTTGTGTCAGGTCCTGGTTATGGGATTTGCAACAGTTGATACTATATTGCAGGGCAGACCTGTTTGGCTGTGGGAAGGGATATCAATACGTACAAGACATATGTTGCTTGGGCTCCCTCACCCCCATTAATGGTGCATGCGGTCATATATGTATTTGTTATTTTCTCTTTTATATCTGTAGATATATATCTGTATATACATATATATATATATATATATATATATATATATATATATATATATATAAATATATATATATATATATATATATCTATATGGACCTAGGACACATGGCCAAATACACGCTTTACAGAATGCGACATTGAGCTGCACAGTACATCGAATGCATATTTAAACAAAATCACAACTGACAGAATGCAAAGTCACCGAAAGATAATATTACAATAGGAATGCTGTTCCTTTAAATATGTGTGTATTTTTACTTTAAATACTGTGGAGCTATGTTGTAGCATGTACAAATGTACTGATACAATTGCGGATTTGTGTAGGTTGCCTCCGGGTGTTCTAGGGCAAGTCTATACTACTATAAAGTCGCATCGTGGTGGTGAAGTTTTAGTTTTGGATGGGTACATATATCAACTAGAGAAGAAAACGAAGATCAAAACGTATTGGTGCTGTAAGTATAAAGCTGCACAAAAGTGTAGAGGTAGGGCAATAATGTTGTCGTTAATGTCAGGTGAAGAACTGGTAAAATCGATGGAACATTTCCACTCAGGAGTACCCCAAGAAGTAGAGAAATATAAAGCATCTGCGGAACTAAAGGATAGAGCACTATATTCACGAGGTTTAAGCTGTGTAATAGTGGATGACACTGTAGCGTCTACTTCTTTAGAATGTGCACCTCATTTGTCAAGTAGAAGGTCAATGTTATAGACAGTGAAAAGAGTCTGTGCTAAAAGTAGAGGGGCAATGTGTGGTGTAGCGTTGGAGTTGGAAAACATCAATGTAGATGGTTTCCCTTTAAAAGAGGGAGTTTTCCTGAAGAAATGTGTTACTGATAATAGTAAATTGAACATTATTTTGTTGTTGACTACTCTGCAAAATCAAAAAGATTTAAGTACAGCAGAAATATGGCTAATGGATGGCACTTATTTTACTAGAGATGCTGAGAGTAGGCAGCTATACACTATACATTCTGTAATACAGTATGGTGCTTTCTCTAAAAGTGTGCCTTTGCTGTATTGTTTTATGAAAAAAACTCTTTACATTCCTATAACTTCATGTGGCAAGCTTTATTTGAGTTATTCGCTGAGCATTCTTTAACACAGACTGTGAGATTCATTCTATGTGATTTTGAAATAGCTGCTATTAAAAGTTTAAAACGGAATGTGAACAATGTCATATGTTAAGGCTGCTTCTTCCGCTTTGGGAGAAATATATGGCGTAAAGTGCAGGTTCCTGGACTGTTGTCATTGTATAACTCTAACATGCATTTCCAATATTCTGTTAAGAAGTTGGCTGCATTAGCATTTCTAGATGAAGAGGACGTAATGAGTACATTCACTTTAATGAAAACTACATTTCCATGTGAAGGGAAAGTGTTGCTGAAATATTTCTCAGAGTGGTATTTGCTGGGCAAATCCAGAGTGTTCTGCACTAGATCTAAAGGTTCTATTCAATTTCCTCCTCTGTTCCCTATCAAATTTTGGAACATTTCTATCTTGAATTACCTTAATTTGCCAAGAACTCAGAACGCTGCAGAAGCCTGGCAAAGATGTTTAAAATGTATAGCAGGAAAACATATTTGGGATTTGGGTCATGTGTTGGATGCGGTTGTGTGTGAATAAAATAGAGTGGATAAGATTCGTCGCAGTCTTTCTGATGGGTGTCCTCCAACCCCTAAAAAGAAATCATTAGTATGTTGGCAAGCTCAGTTTTTAACTATTCTGGAGCACAAGAGTGAATATACCAATATACAGTTTGTGGAAGCTATTGCAAACTTATTACAGATATGATTTAGAGATTTGTAGCATGACATCAGCAGTCAGATTTCAGTTTGTTGCTTATTTTATTTGACAATCATTACTTCAAGGAATAATAACACAGATGGGGAATTCTTCATTTCACATACGCTTGAATTATGCACTTAGGTGTGACTACATTAATCCGCATATACTTTCAGCAATTTGTGCATCGGTTGAATGTGTTTTCAGTTAAATGCGCTTTCGTTCAGTTCTGCTTGGTAGTGTTAGATTCGGTAAAGCGTGTATTCGGCCATGCAGCCTAGATCCAGATATATATATATATATATATATATATATATATATATATATATATATATTGATATATATATATATATATATATATATATATATATATATATATATATATACATATAGACATATATATCTATAGATGCATGCATATGTATGTATATATATATATATATATATATATATATATATATATATGTAGATATATTCATATATATATATATATATATATATATATATATATATATATATATATATGTATATTTATATATAAATATATATATATACACACACACACACATACATCTACATGTATAAATAAATTTCCTCTACTGTTGAATGACTGTGCTGGATGACATGTTTGTGAAAACATGAGGGTTACATATATCTGATATGGCTTAGTGATAAATCACTTTGGCTATGGTGTGCAGGGTCCTGGTTTCAAGACTTGCAGAGCTGTTTATTTTGTTGCTGGCAGAACAAGGGCAGTTGGATACAGAGTGAGTAAGACACTTTTAAGCAGTTGTAAGTGTGTTTGCACAAGTTTGCGTGGAGGTAAGCACTGCTAACTTCCGGTTACAGTTTCTTACACTCAGTTAACTTTTAAATTGCTTAACCTGTGTAGGCATTGCTTACCCCTATGCAAACAGTCTTAAACCTGCTTACTGCTGCTTAAAAGTGCCTACTCCTGCTTATCCCCGCGCTAATTTCTTTAAAAGAAAAGAAAAAAGGGTTGATAGGAAAGTGGTGAAAAAGGGGGACAAAGAGGGAAAGACAATAGGGGAAATAGCTAGGGATGTGCAGGAGGGTGTAGGGAAGGTCCACAGCTGCCCATTACTTCTACAGCAACAGCTGTGCATATACACTGAATTTGGGGATAGATTTGGACACTAAAACCCCTGCGAGAGGGTTGAGGACAACAATAATATGTTGTGAAGCCAATTAGACCATGTTACATGTATCCAGTGAACATGTGTGTGACATAGACAGCTATGTATGGGGCGAGATTTTTTTTTGGGAACAGATTGCCCTTTTTTTTTTGGTGAGATTGAGATGTTGGGGAGGGATAGTAGGTATATTTTGGGAGGTAGGTTGGGTAGGTTAACAGATAAGACAAACAAGACTCATACGGGGGTGGTATATGACACATGTGGGGGGTAAACAACTTGATGGGGATGGGTGTTGGGAAATTGGAAACCCATGAGCCCCCTAGTGGAAACAGTGGGACTGAGGTCCCCACCCATGGGCAGTCACCAGTGCACCTTCACAGCCCCAAAGGTGGGTGTACTGGGGGCTGAGTTGGAGAGCTAGGCCATCCCTCTAGTTGCGAACCACAGCCCTTGAGCTGGCATAGCAGATCTCCAAACTCCGAGTTGAGCTCACCACGCACCGCTATCCGGACCTGGCGACAGGTGGTAGGTTTCTGTCTGTGCTCGCTCCCGGGGGAGGGTGAGCCCCATCCCGTGAGGTGGTTCCACCTGAAGGTAGTGCAGGACCAATGGACAAGGAGGTCCCGGGTTGGGCCCCAGACCTGCTGGTGCCCGGTGCCATGGCCTGCTGAGGTGAGACAGGTGGGTCCACTGGGACCCGCATTCCCATACGTGCTATGGTGTTTATGTTTTATCAAAATATGTGGGTTAGTAATAGTCAACACATTCCAGGATTAGGTATAACAGCATGCATAGATATTCCCATTAACCCAGACACCAGATATGTTACAGTTGCATAGCAAACAGAAACCATGCATATATGGGACCACAGTGGTAATTACAACAGGATGCAGGTACATTGATGGCACCATGCCACCAATGTGGGAGTATTTCAACATAGCACATGCATAGAAACAGATTTAAATAATTATCGAACAATAGGACATATGTCCCAACATTACAGTTAAGTCAGCACATACCAATTGAGTTGGGTATTTAGTTTATTGTTGCAGATATGGTGGGGGGAAGAGAAAACAATGTCAATTAACAACTACTACATTCCTGTATTTCGCATTACTTTATTAGTCAGTGCTATCTGTACCTTACAAGTCTTAGTACACTACCCTAGTGCCTTACTTTGGACAGTGGTATGGCTGTCGACAACTTTACACATGAACTGGTTTTACCTGCAGTATACACCTCTTACCTGGTATACCTGTGGAGGAAGTGTTTGTTAGCACTAACTAATCGTTTCTACACATACTCCCAGATTCCATGTTGATGTTATGCACATACCTGTCCATCTCTTTTTGCACAGACTCTGGGCATGTCTTGACCACATGCAGGTGAACTGGGACATATTTCGACTATTGCCCTCTTAAACCTTTAGTGAACTACAATACTCTTATACATGATTTCCTAGACAGTTATATTATGTAGCACAGTGTGGGTGACACTGGTGATTGATACCTTATTATTTAGAGCAACTGCAACACTCACAATGCCATACAATACCAGAGTAAACAGTACCAGTACAGGGTATCAATCTTTTATTTCTAGGCACAGTATTCGTATCTGACAGGATTTGGACCATGGCTATGTATGGTAAAAATAAAACACTGCCCATCACAGTTGTGTGTGCTATATAGATATTTCTGTATATCTCTTATCTGATTTCTGTCTATAATTCTCCTGTGGATTTACATTCTGGCCTTGTATTACAACACTCATACAGGATTTCCTAGACAGTTATATTATGTAGCACAGTGTGGGTGACAGTGATGAGTAATATCTTATTATTCAGAGCAACTGCAACAATAACAATGCCATACAATACCAGAGTAAACAGTACCAGTACAGGGTATCAGTCTTTTATTTCTAGGCACAGTGTTCATATCTGACGGACCTGTGGGAGCAATGTATGTTAGCACTACCTGCATGTTGCCACACAAATTACCAGATTCCCATTAGTATTATGCACATACATCTCACTCTGGTACTGTACACACTCTGGTCACAGCTTGACAATATGGTGGTGTAGATGGGACATACTTGGCTTATTACTCTCATAACATTTTGGGGAGTTGTTAGAGTGACAGGTTTGTTCTTATAGATGTGTGACAATCAGTTGTATTTCTTGTTTGCTGCCTAAACATCTGGGATCATCCCACTGATTTCCCAGGGGGACAGGGTAACAGGCAGCAGATATGGGACAATTTACTGGACATTCTGGACATATCTGTGCAGTTGTGGGGTATGATTCCATATGCAGCCTACTGCCACTCCCAGGATTTGGACCATGGCTGTGTCTGCTAAAAATAAAACACTGTCCATCACAGTTGTGTGTGCTGTATAGATATTGCTGTATATCTCTTATCTGATTTCTGTCTATAACTCTCCTGTGGTTTTACATTCTGACCTTGTATTACAACACTCTTATAATGGATTTCCTAGACAGTTATATTATGTAGCACAGTGTGGGTGACAGTGATGAGTAATACCTTATTATTCAGAGCAACTGCAACAATAACAATGCCATTCAATACCATAGTAAACAGTACCAGTATAGGGTATCAATCTTTTATTTCTATGGACAGTGTTCATATCTGATTGACCTGTGGGAGCAATGTTTGTTAGCACTACCTGAATATTGCCACACATATTACCAGATTCCACATTAGTATTATGCACACACAAACACACACACACACACACACACACACACACACACACACACACACACACACACACACACACTCTGGTCACACCTTGACAACATGCTGGTGTAGATGGGACATACTTGGCTTATTACTCTCATAACATTTTGGGGAGTTGCTAGGGTGGCAGGTCTGTTCTTATAGATGTGTGACAATCGGTTGTATTTCCTGTTTGCTGCCTAAATGTCTGGGATCATCCCACTGATTTCCCAGGGGGACAGGGTGACAGGCAGCTGATATGGGCCAATTCACTGGACATTCTGGACATATCTGTACAGTTGAGGGGTATGATTCTGTATGCAGCCTACTACCACTCCCAGCATTCGAACCATGGCTATGTGTGCTAAAAATACAACAGTTCATATTTCAGTTGAGTGTGCTATTTGGGTTTTGTTGTCTGGTTTTTCACTGTTTTCTGTCTATGTCTCTCTCAGTTGTACTATAGGATCTCTTGGGATTACACCAGTCATATGCAGACATTCTTACACATTTTATTTATGTTGCCCAGTGTGGGTAATAGTCTTAATACAACAGTACTATTAAGTGATTGCAAACCTACATTACCATTTGATACCAGAGTAAACACATGTAGTCCAGAAGTTAGACCTTTATTGTCAGGCTATTATGCTTTTATTTACATGCAACCTATATGAGACTCTTCCTGCCATATTCTCTGTTGTATGCAGTACATGCCTTAAACAATACGGGTTTTATACAGGCAATTCACTTACTACTACTTTTAGATTTATTTACTATGACAGTACATGAGAGAGTATTACTAACCTGCCTCGCGTCACAACCACTCCAAGTAACATCCATGGACCTCCTGGTTCGTAGCCTGCTCACTTGTCACTGTGAAGGACATAAGAGGAATATTTAGCCATACCTATCCATAATATACATAAGCTGGCTATTATTAAATAGGTAGTGGACTGATACTTACACACGGCTGGGACCTCCCCTGACCTCCTAGCCTCTTGGATCCACTGATCCAAGAGATCCCCTTTTTGCCACTTCAGGTCTGCATAGTAATGCCTGACCTACTCACCAGTTTGGGGTATGCCAGTGGCACTGGTGAAGTCACGGGTGAGATGGTCCAAGGCTTCTGCTTTATATCGGGAACCCTGATTCTGGCCCTGCAGCAGTCTCTGGTCATGGTCTTTCACAAGGAGTCCTGCCATGACTCTGGACTCCTGGATGCCCCAGTGCTACACCTGAAAGTGTACACCCTCTCCCATTCCAAACATATTTCCTACAAATGGAAGCTATAACCAGTTATGAGATGTATTCCCACCTGTTGGGTTTAAATAGGGCTGATTTCCCACATTTTGCCGTGATTGGACAGTTTTGAAAAGGCTAAGCTATGGGCAATCCAGTTTAACTACGGTTGGCATTGCTTAAAGCGGTATACCAATGGGCAGACTGAGTTAGCTGGCCTACACATTGCTGACACCTACTAAGGTGGGTTGTACAATGCTTAGCGTTGCTTAATATTTAAGTTGCATTATATTTGCTTTTTGGCATTGATTTATTATTCATTACATGTTATATACATGTTTGGTATCCATGATTCTTGTGTACGTACACTGTATGGGGTCCTTGTGTTTATTTGGGGGATCTCAACACTTTATTACAATGACACCTCACATCTGGGCTTAATGCAGAACTCCAGTTCACATATTTATGTTATGTAGTAGGTTATACAACATAAAGCTGTATATAGATTCTTTTCAAATGTTCAGTTTGAATTCCCTATAGTGAGGATCTGATTGGTGATTCCTCAAACCTATGTACTGCTGTGATGGCTTAGTGGTTAACAACTGTGACTATGATGTACAGCATCTTATGTTCAAGACCTGCAAACGCTGTTTATTTTGTTTCTAGCCAGAACAGTGACTGATGCATACAGAGTGCTGAAGGCACATTTATGCAATTGTAAGCGGGTTTGCGTGGGTTTACGTGAGGGTAAGCTATGCTAACCTCCAGTTAAATATGCTTACAGAGAGTTAGTTTCAATATTGCTTAACCTGTGTTTGCATTGCTTACCCCCATGCAAACAGGCTTAAACTCACTTTCTACTGCTTAAATATGCTTACTCCCACTTAGTACTGCTTAATAGTGCTTACACTCGCTTACTAGAGCTTATTCCCACTTACCACCGCACTAATTTAGACAGTAATGTGTACTGGTTCTTGGGAAGGTGGTGGATTAGGAAAGTTTATGCAGTTATTATTCATTGCACATTTTACCTTCCATTTGTATCCCTAATTCCTGTGTACATTTACTGTATGAGGCAGTTGTGATTATCTGTGCACTTTGCAGCATTATGAAAATGACACCTCGCATCTGCATTTAATGCAGTATTCCAGGTCACAAATATATGTTATTTAGTTGGTTATGCAACTAAAAAATATTGGTCATAAAGTGATTTGACATAGAAAATAGTGCAGTGGGACTCGAACTGGGAATAACTGCTCATAAGGCGAATGCTCTGCCCACTACACTACTGCTTTCCTGCTTCATTTGCATATATCTTGCTTTTTATCCTCTTGTGCCATTTAAGCTGCATTAACTGTAGCTAAGCAATGGGCAAACCTGCACACCTACAGTTAAATTTAATCTGTTTCATAAAAAAAAAAAACATTGTTATATTTTCTATTTTAACTATTGCTCTTGTAAACGTGGGGGTGTTGCTGGGGGTATGCGAACACCTATGAGCGGTCTCACTCATTCTTTTATTAATACTCTGCTGTTCTTCATTGCAGGGGTGTATATATTCTAAAAGCTCTGCTGTTAGACATGCCCCCTGCACTTGTACACACTCCATGTAAATTTAGGAGCTCAAGCAGCGTGCCTTCAATAATATGCATGGCATGCTGCCATCCTGCTCCTAAACAGCCGCTTCCGTGCAGGACTAAGCTAGTCCTGCATGGAAGGATAGTAAATCCGGGGGTATGTCCCTGTTCTTGGACCATTGTTCCTCCATTTTGACAGCTTTTGTCCAGAGTTATTGCACTAAGTGGTGTAGAGGTATGGTGCTGGGTATGACTCCGCTACATGCTATTGACATATATATATATATATATATATATATATATATATATATATATATATATATAGATATAGATATATATATATATATATATATTTTAGATATATCTATACATATATATATATATATATATATATATATATATATATTCCTTTTTTGATATCTATACATATGTTTATATAACAATATATATGTATATATTCTATATGCATTTGTCTTATATGTATAGCTCCATATATTTGATGTATATACTTTTTAATATTTATCTATCACCATATACATCTATATGTGTATATGTATATATACTAAACATGACTGATTCCACAGTGTTTGTTCCCTACTATTCCATACCTGTATTGAATGATATATTTGAGAAAACAGCATTCATTATTACAACTCTGATGGTATAGTGGTAAATTGCTCTCACTACGCTATGCAGGGTCTTGGGTTCAAGACTTGGCAGTGTTGATTATTGTGTTGCTGGGCAGGACAGTGGCTGATGGAGACAGGGTGATTAAGGCAGTTTTAAGCAGTTGTAAGTGGGTTTGCGTGATGGTAGTTGATGCTAAATCACAGTTAAATGCGAAACTGCTTATTCTGTGTAGGCATCGCTTAGCATCATGCAAACTCACTTACGCCCATGCTAATTTCTTTAAAAGAAAATAAAAAAGGGGTGATAGGAAAGTGCTGAAAAAGTGGGTACGCAGATGGAAAAACAATATGAAAGATAGCTAGGGATGCACAGGATGGGTGTAGGGAAGGTCCATAGCTGTCCATTTTTGATACAGCATCAACTGTACATTTGTAAAGAATTTGGAGGTGAAGTTGGACACTTGAGAGGGGTGATAACAACAGTAATGTGTTGTTAAGCCAATTAGACCAGATTACATGTGTCTAGTGGATACATGTGTGAAATGGACAGCTATGTATAGGACGACATTTTTTTGTGGGGACAGATTGCCTCCCCTTTTTTTTTGTAAGGTGAGAGTGGGATGTTGGAGAAGGATAGTAGGTATATTTAGGAAGGTAGACTGGGTACGAAGACAGACAAAACAGCAGACAGGGGTGGTATATGACACTTGTGGGGGGTAAATACCTTGGACAGGGAGGGTAGTTGGGAATCGGACGCCCATGAGCCCCCAAATGGATACAGTGGGACTGATGTCCCAACCCATGGGCAGTCACCATTGCACCTTCACAGCCCCAAAGGTGGCTGTGCTGGGGGCTGTGCAGGAGAGTCAGGCTGACCCTCAAGATGCACCACATTGCCCTCAACACCTTTCAAAGCTCGCTATGCACTAATCCCCAGACCTCATGAAAGATGGTAACAATGGATGTCAGTGGGACACAAACCAACAGTGCAACAAAGAGTAGTAAATATGATAAAAATGCTAATGACATGCTGAGATGAGATAACAGTTAGTAAGTACAGTGGATACATAAGGGGCTATTCACATAGACTTGAATATAGCATGTATATATAGGTTATGCATGTTTGATAAATGACAATACTGCTGTATTGTCCAATTCATCATGTGTAAACAAGAATAATTTCCTTTGCAGCTGTTGTGTCATGAGCATCAGAAATGGGGATGTTTTTGCCATTTGGCAACCACAGAAAAGCATCTATTACTTTGAAATATGTATTTGACAAGCATGTGTTGTGTATTCATGTAAATCCTAAACACTAATATAACATGTAAAACACATAAATGACAAATAGCACAGATTTGATGACATTTGATTATTTCAAGGTCTCCTTTTGTAAATGGTGTGCATCAACTACATAATCTTGCTGGGCATGCTCATAAGAAATTGCAGTAAACACTGACATAACAGCATATAGGTTCATAGAGTCATAGGTAGGTAGTAGGCTATCGGCTCAAGGGCCTAGGTAAGCCTAGCCAGCAAGGTTTCATATCTTATGCCACCCAAGAAAGTTATTTTCCTATGCCACTGTCCAGCAGAGACACAAAAGTGATCCCCAGGGTGTATTTCCTATTTCACATCCACTCGTCAAGATTTTTCTTGAAGAGTTCTAATGAAGAACTTTGCTTGACATAGATGAGTAGCTTGTTCCAGAGTATAGGAAGTCTCTGGGACAGGAATCTATCCCTCCAGCATGTCCTGTTTATTGTGGTGATCCCTAGAGTGTGTAGCTTGGAGGGATTGGGATTTCTTTAGGTGTAGCATGTCCAACAGCTCTGGGTTTGACATAGCTTTATATGCTAGGCAGAGATCACCTCAGAGCAGGCGATATGCTATGGAGTAAAGCTGGAGTTCTTTGAGGCGGTCAGTGTAGGGCATTTGTTTGAGGCCAGTAATCCTTTTTGTGAGGTACTTCTGTGAACTTTTCAGCTGCTGCAGATGTCTTGTGAGGTACATTCCAAAAGGGGCATTGTACTCTATAATGGGTCTAATGAGTGACGAGTAGAGGGGAACAATGACCTCTTTTTTCCTGGATGAGAACCCTTTTATGATGAGGTGTGCCACATAGAAGGACTTCCTGACTACTGTGGTGATGTGACTATCAAAGGAGAGACTACTGTCCACCTGGGTCCCAAGGTCTCTTATCACGCATTCGGTGTTAAGTAGATTGCTGCCTATGTGGTAGTTCATGGGTACAAAGTTTTTACCAAAGGGGATGACACTGCACTTTTTGGCATTGAGCTTGAGGCCATGGCTCTTGACACTAGGCATCTGTCTCAGTGAAGCCCTTCTGTAGGATGTCCACATCATTTGGGGGCTTGACTAAGGCTCCTAGTTTGCACAAACACACAAGAAAGTGTCGTAACACACACCTAATCATACTTTATGATGATCTTGCATCAAGCCATACAGTAAGAAATTTTATGTAAGCCCTCATGTCCTATAAATGCTCTACCATGTGAAGAAAACAATTACAGTAATACATAAATGGTTAGACGAAGACATTCAATACAGAGCATTATTATTTGGAAAATAAGTAATGCCTGTGAGCAGCCTCAACATTTGCATCTCATCAGAATTGAACTCATGCTTGGACAGATATCAGGAAACTGCCTAGCTACCTTTGGTGCTACAGAAACAGGCATACCATTTGTGTCATGAGGAACATCCTTGAAGTGCTTACAGCACTTTCTTATTGCAATCGGTATACATCCCCCACCTTTGAGGGTGATGCCTTAAAAACATGGCCGTCTGACTGTGTCATAAAGACTTTCATTGTCTAAGCCACTCACTGTCTGATACAATTATCTGCCATTGGGATGTTCCCATATTCAAACCCCTGCCTATCATACTGCACACTCTACACAGCTGTATATCGGCTATGTCTACCATGGGACATATCAATAGAGCTTGAAATAAATAACTAAAAAATGTGAAGTAAGAAAGGACATTAATGATAAGTTGTACAATATAAATTTGTCAGAATGATCACAAGGAGGTAACTGTGTCAGTGTTCACACATCTGTGAGCAGTGCAATATTAAGGTTTCTTAGCCAAGTCAGCTGTTTCTGTTTTTTTAGTACACACACTGTCCCAGAACTGAATCACACTGTATAGATATGAAATGCAAGTCATTAGTCAATGTGTGTGCTACACTAGCATTCACACCATGCCATTGCAAAGCAAATGTGTCACTGTCAGGAAATTACAAAATGAGTTTAAATTTCTTTGTCTAACATGAAAATTGATAATAATATCTTGAGGCAGTGTTGTTTGTGTAATGTCTGTGCATTCATACAATGTTGCCGTTTGCCATAACTGAACAGCAAATTATGTAAGTCCACTGACTAATGACATGTATAGAAATCATGTGCCAAAGTAGAAGTCTTAACCCAGCAGTGAGACTCCATTAATGTGAAGTCATTACATCATATGACTGTGCTGTAAAAATGTGTATGAGATAAAAGGGACGAGGGAGGCTTCTGTCACTGTACTTGTGCACATTGTAAGTGTTTTGGATGTCATTCATGCATAACAGCATAAGGACACAAAATGCTTACAAGTCAGCCAATGTGGGATTTGAATACCCGACTATGTTATAACAGAAGCTACATGATATTGTGAGGAATGAATGCCCCACAGTACAATTGTTGGTAAATTGTGAGATTTTAGGGTATTTGAAGCTGTGACATCATGTTATTGCTGTAAGGAATATGTGCCTGTAATTTCCTTAAAAGACTGTTGCTACAAGTTTATTTGTCACACATCATTGCCTGATGCTAGGTGTACCCAAACACAGGTGATGCACAATGCAGTTGTCATTGTGATGGTTGAATGTCGATCATCCATTCAAACACATATAGAACATTGTCCCATGTCCTCATAACACAGGAGCAGCCTTAGTAGTTCTCTTAAGAAAGCCACATTTCATCAGATATAATCATCAGTATCAAATAAAGCATTTCTCTTTGAAAAAACAGGCCAAGAAATCCCCAGTTATTCATGTATACAGCAAACAGCAGTGTAACAACATTGTTACCTACATCCGCATTCACAGTCATACTGACACAAGTGAGTCTAAGGATTAATGGCTGGATTTGAACTGACCACCTAAGATAACAAAGTACAGAACATTGCCTGAGTCAAATTAGCAACACAAGATGTTGGTTTACATTTATGACAGTGCACATTTTAAATGATGACATTACCATTGTTTAATAGGGTGATGTTCCTGCAAAAAAGTAGAGAAGGTGGTTGAAGAACACAGAAAAACTACATAACCAATATGCACTAGAAGCCTCTTCTACACAGTATAACAGACAAACACACACTCACAGTGGTCAATTATTGCCAGATTCAAACCACTAAATTATTTAGATATGCAGTCTAGTGAGCACAGTATTTATAGCCAGCACCACAGGATAAGTCATACTACAACTGTATGTACTTCATTTTTGAAAACATTGTGTTTCCAAAACGGGGTATTACCTGGGATAATTGAAATTTATGGCATAGCCCTCTACCAGTAAAAACATATCTTCTAAGTGTAAATTTACATAAGGAGTAGTGACGTGGAGCTAGTTGTAGATGGCAGTAAACACAGTCACACTATTTAAGTAATGTTGAATTTAAAATCCATATCTATCCATCCATCCACAACTATTTTTTCCATTTTTACACATGGGTTTGAGGTGTCACTTCAGCTGTGACATACCTATCTTGTTGTGCTATCTATAAAAGCCAGTATTAGCTGCAAGCACCACAGGAGAAGTCTGACTTTTTAAGTGAGAGACTGCACTTATGAAAGGATGACCTCATTAATGTGTTGCTGAGAAGATGTCTGTGGTAAAAGTGGGCTAAAGGAGTCCTCTAGTTTAAATTTTTCTCCTGAGTGAAAGCAGATACAGCATGTCTGTCGTGGAAGCTACAATGGATATAAAAAAGTGTACATATCCCTGTTAAAATGCCAAGGTTTTGTGATATAAAAAAATGAGACCACAATAAATCATTTCAAAACTTTTCCCACCTTTAATGTTACCTATAACCTGTACAATTTAATTGAAAAACAAACAAATCTGTTAGGGAAAAAAAAAAAAAAATATATATATATATATATATATATATATATATATATATATATATATATATATATATATATATATAATGTACAATATGCTGGTTGCATAACTATGCACACCCTTAAACTAATAGTTTGCTGTGTGTGCACACCCTTAAACTAATACTTTGTTGAATCATCTTTTGATTTAATTACAGCATTCAATCTTCTTGGGTACATACTTGCCATCAATTAAAGAGACTCTCATTAACCCCAAATAAAGTTTAATTGTCCTAGTAGGATTTTCCTGACATTTACTCAGTTGCCTGCTACAACAAAGCATTAAAGGGATCTCATTGTTGAAATGTATCAGTCAGGAGAAGGGTACAAAAAAAATTCCACAGCATTGGATATACCATGTAACACATTGAAGACAGTCATCAAAAAGTGGGAAATATGGAACAACAGTGATGTTGCAAAGGACTGGATGTCTGATGACAAAAATTGGTCATGGAGGCTGCCAAGAGACCTATAGAAACACTAAAGGAGCTGCAGGAATTTCTGGCAAGTACTAGTTGTGTACTACATGCGACAACAATCTTCCATATTGTCCTTATGTCTGGACTATGGGGTAGGGTTGCAATATGGAAACCTTTTCTTACACAGAAAAACATCCAGGCCCAGCTAAAATTTGTAAATCCATACATAAGGTCCCCCAAAAGCATGTGGGGAAATGTGTTATGGTCTGATAAGACCAAGATTGAACTTTTTGGCCACAATTCCAGAAGATACATTTGGCACAAAAACAACACTTTGCATCAACAAAAGATCACCATCCCCACAGTGAAGCATGGTGGTAGCAGTATCATGCTTGGGTGTTGCCTTTCTTCATCTGGAACTGGGTCTTTAGTAAAGGTGGAGGGAATTATGAACAGTTCCAAATACCAGTCACTTTTGGCCCAAAACCTTCAGGCATCTGCTAGAAAGCTGAAGATGAAGAGAAATTTCACCTTTCAACATGACAATAACCCCAAGCATACATCTAAATCAACAAAAGAATGGCTTCACCAGAAGAAAATTAAAGTTTTGGAATAGCCCAGCCAGAGCCCAGGCCTAAATCCAATAGAAAATCTATGGGATGACCTGAAAAGGGCTGTGCAGAAGAGATGCCCTCACAATCTGACAGATTTGTCACCCTTTTGCAAGGAAGAGTGGGCAAATATTGCCAAGTCAATATGTGCCATGCTGATAGACTCCTACCCTAGAGGACTGACTGCTGTAATTAAATCAAAAGGTGCTTCAACAAAGTATTAGTTTAAGGGTGTGCACACACAACAAAGTATTAGTTTAAGGATATGCACACTAATGCAACCAGCATATTGTACTGTTTTATTTTTTATATTTTTTCACCTAACAAATTTGTTTGATTTTCAATTGAATTGTACAGGTTATAGGTCACATTAAAGGTGGGAAAAGTTTTGAAATAATTTATCGTGGTTTCATTTTTCATATCACATAAACCTGGCATTTTAACTGGGGTGTGTGCACATTTTATATCCACTGTACAAATACCTGACATTTAAGCCACACACACGTGTGAGATCTGAACCTCCTACCTATCGAGCTGCACAATCTAGAGAACACAGTATTAACAGCAAGCAGCACATGAGCATGAGAAGTCCAACTCTTATAATAAGAGACTGCACTTATGCAAGGATGACCTCAGTGTACTGCACAGAAGATATTTGTAGTAAAACTGGGAGTAAGCAGGTGTTGAATAGTAGAAACATGACTGAGACAGAAGAAAGATTACTATTATATGTAGACGACATTTACACACACAATAGTAATATAAATAAAGCATTAAATATAACTTTCACTTATTTATATATTTAAACCATGACACTATGTGCAAAGCATTTTACAGACATGTGAATTGTGTGAACAGACCACATAGGAAATATTACCTCACAACCTTAATAATTTTACTGGTTTGAAGGAACCGTCAGAAAAAAATGAGACAAGGGAGAATGGAGGCATCAGGTTTCAATCACAGTAATGACAATTTTAATATTACGTAAGGTGTACATTAAAGCCAGTAGCATAACAAATTATCATATGTGGAGCATAGATATGTTATGTTAAGGTGTTATGAGTCATGACTTACACATTTGTTATGAAGGCAGAAATTTTGGGGTAACAGATTTCCTAACAATATTTGCAACTGGAACTTCCGATGTAGTGTACATTCAACTATTCAGCCTGTTCAAGAAATGATTAGTCTGACTGCACATAGCACAGTGACACTAAGCCCAGTAGTGAGAAGGGCAGCAGAGTAATGTAGCCAAAGGCAAAAACTCTCAATCTTTTGCCATAAGCTGTGTACTTCCATTTCCTCTAAGTTACAGGTGCTGCTTGGGGCCAGACATAATGCACAAATGCCAAGGAGACAGAATGATGACACAGAAAGAGGAAAAGACATAAAGAGATGGAGATGAAGACACAGAGTTAAGTACATTATCACAGAATCAGGAAAATGGCAACAGAAAACAATATATAGGCAGCAGCTACATGTGAAATAGTCTAATAAAAACAGTCAGCAAAAGTTTGATATATTTCTGGATTAGAATCTTGGAAAGTATGCAAATGGCAATCTAAAGCTCTGAGCATTATCTCAGCATGCCACAAAAGTACTCCTACTACAAACAGTTTAAATCACACAATTGAAGGTACAGTGGCAACTTACTGAAGTAGAAGGGGTGAAGAGAGAGAGAGACAGAGAGTGGGAAAGAGAGAGAGGGGAAGGGCAAAGCCAATAACTTTATTTATGTTACATTAAAGAACATCTTTATGATGTGATGCTCTTGGGAGTTTTCTAATTATTACTCTGTCATGCCTTCAGTAAAATATTTGCTAGAGGAAGCAAGAAGGGATAGGAGAGATTAAGTCATAAGCAGGATAAGGATGGTTTACTAAGTCTCACTGATGGAGATGGAACATTTCCTGAAAATACTTTTTTGCTGCACTATTCAAATGATATATTAATAAAATGTAACTGGAGATATACGCAGATGTTTGAAGTTAAATGTATGACATGAATATAAAATGTCATAAAATAAGATGTAATCAAACCCTTGACACTATGCAAAAATATCTGTCTAGAGATAGGGAAATTAGCTAACCCCACCACACAGGAACTTTTATTTCATTATATCCAGCAGCCTAAGAACTGTTAGACTAACTGTCTCAACGAAGTACCTTCATTTGGTATTCCTATGGTGCAGCAGATTTAAAAACATTTGTGGGAAACTAATTAGACAAGTGTAGGCAATAGCAAAATCTCACTAGGTTTTTGCAATATGGCATGAAACTCCATTCACTTTCACTCAGCATTAGTGCATGTTGCCAAGCTCCATGCAAATGCTGAGGACAAAAGTGAAGACTTCTTGATGAACAATTTCTGGCCATGGGTGTTGTATGTGATCTTATTTTTTACCAGATTAAATGTGTGAAAAAGGGGTTGATAGGACAGTGGTGAAAAGAGGGCCAAACAGAGGGTAAGACACAGGGAAAAATGCAGGAATTTGCAGAATGGTGGTGGAAGTGCACCATAACTATTCACTTCTTCACAACATATATGTAAGAATTGTACACAGAATGTTATGATTTTTGAGAGTTTTCCCACATGGGATGGGTGACAATAGAATAATTTTGTATAGATAATTGGACCCAATCAAGTGTGCCAAATGGATACATAGGCAAAGGGGAGAGCTATGTATTGGGCATAAATTATTTTGTGGGACAGGTGCTCATTTTTTATTTTTTGTGATAGAGGAATGTTGGGAAATGCATTTAGGAATGCAAAAGTCAAGTAGGTAGGTAGGGTAGGTTAGGTAGCAGACACAGACAGACATATGGGACATACAAGACAGAGATGGTGACAGACACAAAAATTGGGGGACAGCATGATTGGGGATAGTTAGGGGACAGCAGACCCGCACCCATGTGCAGATTGAAAACAGTGACAATCTAGTCTTTCACCCTTACAACTGTCATCAATTTTACTGTGTCAGTTGCCTGGGTCAAAACCACATGTGTCATTGTTTTGGCAATATAACATAGGAACCTTTCAAACTGGTAGATTCAGGCAATGAGGACCCTCTCCATTATGCCCTCTGCCATCCCTGTCAGCTCCTGATGGATTATAATATTGCAAACTACACTAGTATTGTCCCCGAGGGCACCACTGCAACAGTAGCTGGGGCAGAACTACCTGATACAGATGGAGTAGGCAGGATAAAAGTTGTGGAGGCAATGGTGACTGGTTGTGACCCAGGTGTGCTGGGTGTCTGTGGTGGTACCACCACAGCCACCTAAAGAGGTATGGTGAGCTAGACTACAGCGGTCAGCCTAGCTGCCTGTGCTGATGGTAATTTTTTTATTTTTGACAGTAGCAGTATATTAAACTAAATAAACAAACAAGTAAACACACACACACACACACACACACACACACACACACACACACACACACACACACACACACACATACACATACACACACACACACACACACACACATATATATATATATATATATATATATATATATATATATATATATGTATGTATATATGAAAAAAACAGAGATAGGATTGAGAGAGACAAAAAGAGAGAATTAGATCAATGGCATGTCACATTTTTTTATTATTTTAATACACAAACCAATATGAGAAATAAACATAGACTCATTTTCCACATCCACATATGATGGGAAGGCATTAATATATCAGAAAATACATTCTTTCATCACAATGGCATGATATAACAAGTAGAAACAATTATTTCACTGTGCCATATCGGATATGTGTACTCATTGCCTAATGCTGTCATCTAGAGCTATTAGAGCAGGTTTATATGCTTGATATAAAAGTTAATGTATGTCTGTTCAAGAGGATGCACTGCGACTGACTGAAAATACTTGTCAGCCTCGCATTCATACCTGATGCATACTTACCCCATGCATCTTTGACTTCACTCTCTCATGAAGTATCTCACAGTTTTCTGGTATCTTTTCTGCAGCATACAATAGAGAAAAGGAAAAAATATATTACATTATACTGATTATCTGTGCTGGCTGGGTAATCAATGCAATTTCATAGACTGGTGATCTGTCAGTACACTTACACAGCTGAATCTTAAATTCATCCTGCCATTAGATCAGGAGGTCCCACTTACACCTCTTCATGTCATTGCAGTGGCAATGACATTGTTCCCCACTGTGTGGGATGCAATGTGCACTAGAGGTAGCCTTGATCATGGTATGCTCAGCCTCAGTCTTATACTGAGACCTGGTATAACCCCCCTGCAACAGCCTCTATCTGTAATGTTTGAAGATGAGTGTCATAAACATCCTGGACTCTTCAACACCCCACCTTTGTGGTCTAAATGAAAAAAAAACATTCCCATCATCACTAGTCACCCCGCCTTTGTGCTCTAAATGGAACACCATCCCAGCCATGGTTAGCCATGCCTGCAGAAGTCAAGCTAGAAATATGTGTCTGAAATGCTATTTAGTTCTGATTCACATGTAACAGCTTGTGTGCAAAGATGGATAGCCTTGCCAACTGCATTTGTACAACTGAAAGCACAGCAATGGCTTGGCAGACACATTGACATAGATTATATCAAAAAGCATGAAAGGTGTGAAATATGCCAATGAAATTAGGCCATTTGTGTTTCTCAGCCTATTGACACATATTCCTTGGCTAAATACTGTAATGCTTCATGGTGCTTGTTATAATCATGGCTGGAGTGAACAAATGATATAACTTATGACATATTCATCTGTTGGGATTTACACACTTGTAAAAATAAGTAGTACCATCTCTGAAGTGAACTCATGAGAAAAAGAAGGCAAAACAGTTAAACTTTGCTTATTAACCATCAGTGCCATGGGTGAAATTACTTTTAACATTGTAATTATAGGTATTCTAATTAAAGAATGAATCAAGGTAGACCAAAGAGATGCCTGCATATGTTGGACTTTCTACGTAAAAGGCAGTATTTGTGTTTGTAATTACATTTCCAATGCAAGCAGGTGCATCACATGAGTAAGACAAGGTGGGTTATGTCACTTACATACTTCACAAGCCATAACTGTCCTGAACACATACTTATATTTGATAATTCATAATATTTATAACAAAACTATGGTGCACATCATATCTATTCTAAATTAAATATCATTATTGCCATGTTTAACATACTTTACATACATTATAGTGTGCTTCTATAGCAAGCATTAATGATACATTTGTTGGAACAAACATAGATATGATACTCATTAACATTTATTGTTACATTTCTAATCGAAATGTTAGGAAAAATGGCAATCCAAACTCTCTGTAAAAGTGTCTGTGAAATGAATTTAATATCTGCATCACCTGTCATCTTTCTCTAATCTCATTTCACTTATACATTCTGCCACAAAGTTACCTCTACATTGAGTACTATCCAGAGTGCTGACAGCATGCAATAGTGACAGCCTCATTTGCACTACAGAAGGCAGCCCAAATTAATTTTTTCAAGCTTTTCTTTCACCTTCTTTGCTAGCTG
Source organism: Protopterus annectens (assembly GCF_019279795.1). NCBI lineage: Eukaryota > Metazoa > Chordata > Ceratodontiformes > Protopteridae > Protopterus > Protopterus annectens. The sequence goes on along the minus strand of NC_056731.1, from coordinate 93,121,841 downwards.
CTGAATAAAGTTCAAATGCAAACTGCAATATAGAAAAATGCAATAAAATAGAAAACAATTGAAAAGAAAATTAAACAATCAAAGGGTGTATCTAGCAATTTCCATAGCATAAAGTGTATTACAGTGACACATTCATCCTTCTCACATCTCCACACCACATCAGGCCTTTAATGTCTGGAACATATTATTAGGACTTCAGGTAATGAAAAAAATGGGAAAGGAAACCGACAATAGCTCACATGTTAGCAATACTAGAATAGTTGAGTTTCAGACAACACAAAGATAAAGCAAAATGTGTGCCAATATGTATATTACACCCCTCTCTGTAAAATTATCTGTAATCTGCATTCAAACCCGGCATCAGCTGTCCTCTTTTTCTTAACTCACTACACTTAAACCTTCTGCCATAGGGACAGTAAACTGACAACTGCATTTTCTTCACTGAGTACTATCCAGAGTGCTGACACTCATGCACCAGTGCCAGGTTTGTTTGCACTACAGAAAGCAGCTTAAATTAAACATTTCATGTTTTCCTTTGGCCATGACCCCTGTTTGTGTACTGCCAATTGAATCACAAATGGAAAAAAGTATTAGAAAAATTATGTTGTGATGCAAAGTAAGACATTTAATGGATATATGTGGAAAGGAACACAGTAGTTATAGCATTAGTATGACACAATTGTCCTTTTCACATCTGCTTGCCACAGAAGTTGCATTTAGGTCACACATCATTGGGATTTCATGTAATGGCAAATGTTCTTAAAGGGGACATACAGAAAATGACAGGAGGTCATTCTTGCCACTGTACATACATTTTCTCATAACATAAAACTTTCAATATAATGTGTTACTGTCATGATGAATACTTGTGAGATATGTATAAGTCCTCCAACATTTATGACACGTATGTTCACACTGCTCCTGTTACTGCTTTTGTGCTATCAAACTTTACAAAATGTCATATTTCACAACATCCATAGCACATATTGTTATTAATATTGAGAAGAGGTAATTTAACAACAGTCACATCACTTTTGTAACATCAATTCACACTTAATATAGGTAAGAGTTTTATTATTTATCACCACTTTTAGAAAAAGTTCATATACAACATTGGGTGGCAATATTTATTCTGAATTCAGACATAAAAAATGTCTGCAAACAGTGTTTGAAGCCTGCATTATAACACCTCTTTCTCTAAGCTAACATTGCTTAGAATTGTATCACAGACATAGTTAGATAAAAAGTAGAATTTATTAACTCTGTACTGTTATCGATCTGAAGAAGCGTGCTAGCAGCACGCAAAAGCGCTTATCTCTATTTGTTCTATCTGTTGGAATAAAGGAATTTCGTTGAAGAAGGTGTCTCATGGTGTATCCTGATTAGTTACTTGTTGTGAACTCTGTACTGTTGAGAGTGCCGGCATAACTGCACCGATGCCAGCCTCCATTGTGCTACTGATGACATTCCAAATTAAATTTGCCAGTTTTTACATTAGGAGATGAACTCTTGGTCATTGCTAGGGGCCACTACCAATCAAGAGTGTGCAATGCCAAACAGCATGCAAAGGATGAAGGGAGAAAAAAATGAAAAATAGTTAAATGAAGAACATATTATGAAACAGGTAACATGATGCTAAAATGCACATTTGTGATGTTTCCTAAACTTTGCTGTCTTTCATCATGAATGGATACTCCTTAAACACCAGTACATTCATACAAACAGCACCCTCTCTAGATTTCAACTACAACACATCATGGCATTAAGAACACACACATAAGGTTATTATTGATATTTGTCATAGACACATACATATACTGTGAACAACAAAAAGGTTGATTACAGATACTCAGGACATGACATTGCATCAACTCACATTACAGATGCAACAGAACCAAATTCTGAAAGTTGTCCTTTGTAATTTGCACTTAGAGCTGTGGATGAATGGGATATTGGCAGCAGTTAAGCTAATCTTTCCTCACACAATATAAAAAATGTTTGCAACACTGTAGCACTTTTCTTCTCTTTATTTTGTGAGCATCATTCCCTTATCTATGTTCATCTAACAAGACAGCTATGTAATTTGCATTCATTTTGATATCTGTTTCAGTGGATAGTATACTCCTTTAGAAATGCAGACAATTTTTACTTAGAGGCATGAAATGTGGTTATAAACAATTCATATCAATGTTAGGAATGTTACTTTCCTAAGTTACACAATGCCTCACAGATTTTTCTTGAAAGCTTCTCCTTGACACACCCTCAATAAGTGTACATCAAAGAGTACTGACTATGAAGCCCTCATTGTACCTGCAGTCAGATTAATTGTTCACACTTGCAAGTCCTTAGCATGTGAAACTTTTGACTGGGGAGGGATTCTGTATTAACTTATATGTACTCATATGGAGCATTACTTTTTCAATTATTTTGTCCATGATGGATGGATACATTCATATATATTTGTTTTGTTAACAGTCATTTGTGGCTTATTTGTTTCCCATTCATGTTTTCTGTCATACAGGGTTATGGTGCCCAAGACATTTGTACCCCATAATTTGCCAGACAGTGATGGTGAGAGTGAAGTGATCATTCTGGCACTGGGTCAGCATGGATCAATCCTCTGAGATAGATTCAGAGGTGAAAAGTCCTCTTATGACTGCCTCTAGGAGCAAGTGGTCAACGACATAAATGTGGTAGGATGTCATGACACTGGATATATATTCAAAAATAAGAAAGGTCCAGTGACATGATCACACAGGTAAATGTAAGGGAGCTGAAATTGCCTAGTAATGAATGGCTTCAAGGGGTGGGGTGGGGTGGCTATACCTGTGACCAAAACACCACTGACTGAACATAGGAGTTCCTGTCTACTGTCAGAAATCCAGGCAGTTCAGCAATGCTGAAAAGATATATCTTACTATGTATGTATCATACCCGTCCAAGATGCCAGGATGTAGTGCTAGCACAGTGCTTGCTTGTGTTCCTGCAGATACACACACATTTTCAACAAAGCTTGTCAATATCATTTTGCATATGCACACGTACACACACACACACACACACACACACACACACACACACACACACACACACACACACACACTCACACATCCATACACGCACATATAAATTATCTAAACACTACTGTTGACTGATATACATATATTGCTACTGATCCTGATGACTTGGTACTTAATACATTTTTAGTTAGTCACACACACACATTCACTTATTTGGTGTTAGGCTTGTCCTCTTGTATACCCCACCCCACCCTGTGCAAGTGCTGATGGATGTGCCTTGCCCTTTGAACATTTCCTTGTGACTTAGAGTTGCAAATATGTCTCAGGCACAGAGTAGCTAGCTAATGCCTAAGTATTCAGAATCCTGCTTTAATGTAAATATATTCTAGAAAAAAATATTTGTATTGATCATTTCTACTCAGTTCTGAATGATTGGTTATGTAATTGTTGACCTTCATTGTATTTCTGTTAGTATTTTTAGTAATGCAGTCAAATCAGATATTTAAGTATTGCTTATTGGTATGCATTTGCAAATTATACTATCATTGACCAGCTCACTGGCTCAATGGTTTATATACAGTGGTCAGCTGAAATGTTTGATGCACTGTATTGGGCAAAATCATGCTATATGTTGCAAATATCAGTCATAAGCTGTTATTGGCATTGCTGCACACCTTAACCAGGTTCCATCATAGGGACATATACATATTTGCATATGACAGTAATCAGTTATATACCTCTTTTTTCCATACAAGTTCTACACTTAATTTGCTTATACTGCACCTACAAGATGTGAATCTATGAAGGAATATTTAAAGGAGGTACTGCTCAATGGCTGAAAGCCTTCCTGTCCCTGGAGAGTGTAGGCGTCTGCGTAGTTACAGAGACATGTGGTTTAAAGTCACAGAGAGTACTTCAGCAATGCAAAGTTATAATGCCTTTCATTTTTAGACCAGCTACTGCACAGGAGGGAACAAAGGTGGAGGCATTTCAGTCTATATTAAAACCAACATACATCCAGAATACTTAAAGTGTATGACCCACTAGAACTCATACATGTGCAACTCACTATAAACAGGGTCTCTTGCTATATGTTTGCAAATTATAGGTTCCCCTCAGTGACACAGGAAACCCATAGTATCTATCTCAATGTACTAAAGTCCCTCACCATTGCCCTAATATAATATTCATGGGAGAGCTCAACTACCCCCTCTATAGATTAGGAATCCTACTCCACTGCTAGTGCAAAAACCCAGTGTTTCCAAAACTTTGTTAATTCCAGCATCCTGGAACTCATGACCCATTCTTCTACCTGGAGTACAAACATCCTTGACCTTGTACAGACAAACATGGGGGGAGCCAATGTTTCTCACCCAATATAATGCCTTGCCTCTTCAGATATGACCATAAGGCAGTAATACTTGAAATAAAAATTAAATCTGGAATCCAGTGAAGCTAAAAACCTTTAGGAACTATTCCAAGGCTAACCTTTCTCTACTAAAGAACACTTTGGCTAAACTCCAGACACCCCAAACTCAATAAACACCATAACATATGCTGAGCTATTTGCAAAATCTCTGTATATCCATATTGATAGCTGTATAGAGTGAGCTGCACCCACTTGTATTAAAAATAAGACAAACTCAAAAGACAAGCCACCCTGGCCGAATCACAATATCAACTGGTTACACAACATAGGAAAAAATCCTGGCCAGGAAGAACAAAGCCATACATATTTGTAGCCCCCCCAACCAATCTAAACAGACATCTAAAAAATATTTAAAAGGCTAAATTTTAAGATAAAATAGCTTCTCAGGCAAAGGTCAACCACAAAGCTTTCTACAGCTATGTTCATAACTTCAGAGGAATGCACAACAATGCACAGAACTTATTGTAAACGGCATCACTCACACTGAACCGGAAGCCCTTGCCAACCATTTGGCTGATAGGTGCAACTCAAATTTCTCAACCCACTTCCCTCATAGTCCAAAGGAAATACCACATACACAATCCCAACTATTTCTAGGGAACAGTTCAACACACTTTTCAAGTCCAGAAACATTGCATCGATGAATCCTGATAATATCCCAGGATGTTTTATATAAATAGCATGAAACATGACCTCTCTGGTCCACTTGAATTACTTTGAATTACTTTTCAGCTGGAGCTTTCAGTCAGGTTTTGTATGCAAGAAATGAAAGATGGCTACAGTCCATACCTCTCAACCTGGAAACATCAAAAATCTGGACAAGGCCCATTAAAAAAAAAGTACAGATCTGTATGCTGATTAACATAAATATGTATACATGATTATGTAACCATGCTCACTACAATGGAATTGTGGGATACCAACTTTCAAATGCAAACTGAAGAACAGACAACTAGAATATAGCATCAGAGTCCCCCTGCAGACATTCCAATGTCTCATTACCTGGCTATTTTACCCCATTTGCCATAAACACTAATGTGCATACTGCTTTACTTCTACAATGATTATTTGGATTTTTTTTACATTTTATAGCACAATTTAGTGCACAAACACTAATAAACCTGTAAAACAAACCAATACTGTCTCACAATGAAAACAGACTTAGCTCTAAAACTTCTCTGCCCTTCAAACTCACATTCACAGAAACAGCATTGAAACCCACACCATAGCCAAAGAAAATGCATCTAGCCAGTGATGGATAAAGATTACCTTTTGGGCTGTTTTCAAATCACAGTACCCTTGCACACAAAACAAGAAACATACATGTGTTCTTTCATATGCCTTCTGACTTTATTAAATTATATTCCTTGTATAATACAGCACATGAGTGCATTTTAAATTTATTGCTTGAACATTTTTCCAGTAGGCAGAGAAACAAAATGTATGAACCAATAATGACAAAACTGCCCAATTCAGAACATTTCCATCATAAAAGTCTACTTACACACGCACACACACACACACACACACACATATATATATATATATATCTATATATATATATATATATATATATATATATATATATATATATATATATAGATAGATATATGGATTCACTTTAGAAGCTCGAAATACTGCAATATTGAATTTCAGTATTTCGCACCCATAAAGTGGAATCCTGAAAAGAATGAAAACTCAGAAGCACGAAATTCAAAGCCTCGCATATCAGAGATTTTGAATTAGCGCTTCTGGTATTTCGCTGTGGTTATGGATTCAGATAAATGTTTATGTGTTAAGGGTTTTGGGTAGGGGCTGTGGTGTGTGTTAGTGTGATTTGTTGCTGTGATGTGTGTGTGCAAGGACATAACTGCAGGGGCTGTGGTGTGTGTTAGTGTGTTTTGTTGCTGTGATGTGTGTGTGTGCAAGGATATGTAGCTTGTGTGGTGGTGTTTTATATGTTTTTGTATGTACTGCAATCTTGGAGTTAGAATGTTTAAGTAGTGGAGTGTGGGGAGCACAGCCCTCCACATGGGGGGTGCATGGAGGCTTGCCCCCCTGCTTTTATGTAGGACAGAGCTTGTGTTTGTGTGTGGAGAGGAAGGTGTGTGTTTGTGTACAGCAGAAGCGCTAATTCAAAATCTCCGGTATGCGAGATTTTGAATTTCAAGCTTCTGAGTTTTCGTTCTTTTCAGGATTCCACTTTATGGGCTCAAAATACTGAATTTCGATATTTCAATATTCCGAGCTTCTAAAGTGAGTATATATATATATATATATATATATATATATATATATTGACCCCATAAAACCTACTTATTTCAAGAAGTCACAATTTGGCATAAAATATAACTAGATAGATCAATACATTGATAGACAGATGGATAGAAAGAACACAGTATAATTCCTGACATCAGTAGTTTCTAGTTAATAAGAAAATGGTTCTATAATCTGTTAAACTGTTCAAAGAAAAACTGAATCAAATGTAATAAGACTAAAAAGTTGTCATCTATAACGTAACAGAGAAATCATGTAATCTAATTTGCAAAACTCAGATTACCTGATTAGTAAATTAACATCTGAATCCCAAACTGTAAAATTTAGCTGATCTAAGTTACCAGCCAGAGATAAAGGACAACTTGAGTGTTCATTTTGCATTTCTCTCTTCCACAGCATGAATGAAATTCTGACTTTGAAAGCTCCTATTTTTATTGCTATACCCAAAAATAACATAAAATAAAATAATATACTAATATTAACCACAAATGAGGCTACTGGCTTAAAAAACTAAATATTTAGTGCTTTGGTAATATCATGCTTTCAAGGATTCTAGAACCAGTAACAAAAAATCCATTACACAAACACAATCACATGACTTAATTGGTAAACAAAAAATGAGATTATATTAAAAATGAAATTCACCCAATTAAATTCATTATTAAGTCTATAATTGTTCATTGTATTATATCTGGGAATCAATTCAGCTTCTTTTTAATTAACATTTTTTCAGTATTGTACATACCAAAGGGAGGACTGTATGTTATCCCTATGTACCTGCTCAAAAACATATACTCTTAGCATAGTTATAACTCTTATCTTACCATGATTTTATGAAATATAAGTGAGGCCATTGTGTTTTCCATTTTCTTACTTTTAACAAAACAAATGTACTAACAAAAACATTTTAAATTGCCTTTTGGTTCATGCTATATAAGCTGACCCACACAAACAAGAGATTAATCTTCTCCAGTAGTATAGCAAGTTCAGAGGCTATTGTATACAATTTCTTAGTATTAATAAAACTAATCTTGATTGTTATAAATTTACAAATATTGCACGAGCCACAAGGTTATATTATTGTTAAGATCATATAACTCCAGAAACTACTCTTTCATTTAATGGAATTGGAATGATGTATTCAGCTGTTATCTTCTTTGCTAAATGAATACTGACTGTAACTTGACATGCAAAACTTGAAGAGTGTAACGGCAGGGAATTGTCAGTTCTTTAAAGTTTCAACCTTACACACAGTTTTCCTATCTCTCTCTCTCTCTCTCTCTCTCTCTCTCAATCTCTCTCTCTCTCTCTCTGACACACACACACACACACACACACACACATTCCTCTGCCATTCAGAATGACAACTCTCCTGGTTACATAACCAATACCTTCCACTGCTAACCAGAACGTCAGCGCAGCCATTATAATAAATCCTTCCTCTCAGCAAACTAAATAATGCACAAGATTTAACGCAACAACTGCCGTGGATATTTTGCAGCAACCGAAACTGCTCTTAACACACACAGGTCAAATTAAATAAAGCAACCATATATACGTAAAGAAAGCCACCATAAATAAGTGAGCAAACTCTTGGACAAACCAAATAAAGCATAAGATTTAATGCAGCAACTGCCGCAGACATGCAGCAGCAAGGAAACTCGGCCAGCCAGGCAGCACATTTAAATGTAGCACAATAATGTGCGGTTGAACACCAGACAGATAATAAGTAAACTTGCTCTTAACACACACAGACAAAATAATAGAGCCATCAAACCCGTGGGCCAGCATAAATAAATATGTGAATGCAGCAACAATGGTTGAACACAACTCGGACAAGGTAAATAAAGCCAGCATGGTCAGCAAATATAGCAATGTCTGTCTTGGACAAACTAAATAAAGGCAGCATAAATACGTGAGCAAGCAAACTCAGCCAGCAAACATAGCAAACTTTCGGACAAAATATAAGTGAGCAAATACACCCCTAATATGATTTAATGCAGCAAGTTCCACAGCAACTTCTGTGGACATTAAACATACAGCAGCAACAGATGAAGTTGAACTCCAGACAGATAAGCAAACTTGGCAAGTACAAAGTAAGGCCAGCATAACTAAATAAAGCATGATAATGTAATGTGCAGCAACGGTCAAACACCAGATCGATAAGCAAATTGAGCAAACTCACTCCTACCTGTTAAGCCACCCATTATCACTATTTCCCTTTGAGTCCATTAGGCAGTAGATGATGTCACCACACACTCCCCTATAGGCTGGTGATGTGTAGTGACATCAGCCAAAACTTTAAACTGCAAAAAAAACAAACACACACACACATATATATATATATATATATATATATATATTTGCCTTCAAAACTGGTAAATACCGAGGAATTTGGTACGGTTGAGAGGTCTGCTGCAGTCATTAACCTGCACAAAGGAAGGCCAACCACTGATCAGGGTAACTACAGGTCCATAAGTGTAACCAGCCTCATATGTAAGGCCATGGACAGAATCATCATGGGCATGATAAATGAAAGGAAAGTCATGCATATTAAATCTTGTGGACTTTTTTTGAGAGGGACTCTAAAGCACTGGATGAAGGTAAGACTGTGCACACAGCTTATATCAATCTGGCCAAGGCTTTTGATACAATACCCCACTCAGGCATTATAGACAAGCTAACTAATTTAGGTATAAACCCTTTTATCACCTTCTAGATAGCCAGATATTGCAGTATGTCAAACTCACTCAAGTGAGGGGGGGCTGCAACCCCCACACACCCCAGAAGGGGGGCTGCACCCCAAACCAACCTAACAACTCCAAGATTGCACTACAGTGGGGAAAAAAGGGCAAATCTTTCCCTAGTTAAATCTTTTGCTGATGTGAACTTTTGTGGAACTGAACGTTCAGTGGTTTTGGATCAATGAAGAAAGGTTTGCGGAAGTGAATCTTTGACAAATTGATATACACCCAGCCTTGTGTACAGCTCATAGATGTGCCATATGCATCTCATAAAACTACCTGGATTATCTGCATAAACATTGTAGATGATCCCTTGTGTATTACAGACAACTTGACAGTGTACAAAATTATATCATTTTCTGTTAATGTACCTTCTTCTCTGATCACTGTGTGAGACTTTTATTTCTATGTGTGTATGTGTGCAATCTACGGACCCTAAAACTTCAGGGAAGTGTGCTATTGCACAAAATTCATGTATGTTTCTTGCTCTCTTCTCTAAGAAACATGGGGAACAGATATGCTACTTTACATTTTGTAACATTGCATTTAGAAAAGGATGCACTGTTCAAGAAGCTGAGGTCTACAGTACCCCTATCCCCTGTGGTTCTGTGGAAAGTACCTGTAGCTAGTATATGCAATGCTACACATACTTTTGTTTCCATTGGGATGGGTTCTCCACAATTTCTCTGGGACCTCAAGTGAGGATGGTAGAAGTTTCATATTTCCTCTAATGTTTTCCTGTCCACCCAGTATCAGTCTACAATGTATGTATCATGCAGTCCATGGTAAGTCAAATGGGGTCTAAACACCGTTCTTCTTCTTAATGGCTGAGGTCTGGCTACAGCAGCACCTTAAATCAAAGCCTGTTGCATATACAGGTTAATGATGGTAGCAGCAACCCCTAACCTTTTTTTTCTAAGTGTAGTTGTGGCTGTATTCCATAGAGTTTTGGATTTCAGGGCAAATGGCTATACTCGGTGCACATGATTACTTTATAGGTTCTGAATAGTGCTGCCATGTTGGATTGCTTCATTAGCATGCAATTTGGCTATGTATGCTTTCATTGACATAGTCTGCTGTTTACCCTTGTTTTGAAGCTCCACACTAAGTGTAGAAATGTTTAATGAATGCAAAATAGCTCACCATCATCTGCATGGCACTCTGTGATGTGTACATGACAGCCACAATTAGTTTAGGCATTCATGAATCTGCCCCAACATTAGTAGGATAGAACAAGAGCTACCAGTTTTTGTAATACTGCTTTAAACTCTAGTAAACTGCTAAACTTTACCACAATACTATAATTTTGAAATATGAATGTAGACTTTAAATTACAGAACCATCAGTAGGATCCTAAGCTTTGATTATCAGTAAACGTACTGCTAGCAGTATTTCACTGCAGATTAAGATGCACTATGCTCCATTTGCTATTTTAAAAGAATCTCTTTAGTAAAGGTGAAAAGTAGTTGGGTTTTGGTCTCAAAATTCCTTTATTGACAACAAATATTGTGCAAGAAGAACATCATCTTTCCTTTACCTGTTTTCTTGTTCTGAAATCACAGTCCAACATTCAACTAGATAATACTCAAATATGTGTCATGTGCTGACTATATACTTATTTTGATGAAGTGCTTAATATAAATCATCTTACGTGGGAAATGCATGTTTTTAATAACATGCTTAACAAAAAATCACATTAGGACTTAGAATACTGATATGATTTTTTTCTGTATAGTTCACTGTGTATTCAACAGCTGGCAAAAAACCTTTCTCACTAAAATATAATTCACTTAATCTATTTGTCTGAACTTAATTTAGCAAAACGTTTGAGAATCTTTTGAATAAGCCACCATCCTCCCGTGCAGAAGGGTGCATTCTATTTCTTAGTAGACAAGTTACTCTGTGGTGAATCTGTTTCACAAAACGTATTCACTGAATCATGTTTTACTCAGTCCCATACTAACCATTCATTCTTTTCCAGGTTTTTGACCTTCTTTCTCTTTGACTCATTATAGATTTCTGTTAGTTGAATCATTTTTCTTAAACAGTTGAAATAATGTGGAAAGGCTGGTGCATGGGTAAATTCAGACTGGGTGAAGTAACAATGTTTTTAACTTTTATTGTTATCTGTCACAGAAGCTTAAAATGAGTTGCCAAGTTAAAATAAAAATCCTGTACAGATAATCAGTTCAATGTTACTACTATGCAGCCATCAAAGCTTTATGTCCATATAGGTTCCTAGGTTGGTACTAGGCTATTGGCCATAGGGCCTAAACAAGCCTAGCCATAACAAATCCCTGGATATTTCTTCCCACAATATTTACTTTCCTGGACCCTGTCTAGCAGGACAACAGATGTGATCACTGGGGTGAATTTCCTATCTCCCATCCAATCGTCAAGGTTCCTTTTGAAGAGGGCCAAGGAGGAGCTCTGCTTGACATGTATTGGCAGTCTATTCCAGAGTATGGGGAGTTTCTGGGTCAGGAACCTATCCCTCCAGCATGTTTTGTTTATTGTGATGACAAGGTTTAGATCCCTTGAGCATATGGCTTTGAGGGACTGGGATTTCTTTAAGTGGAGCATGTCCAACAGCTCAGGGTTTGACATGGGCTTGTATGTTAAGCAGAGATTGCTTCTGAGTAGACGATATGCCACAGAGTATAGCTGGAGTTTTTTTAGAGAGTCAGCATAGGGCATCTGCTTTAGGCCTGTGATTCTTTTAGTGAGGTATTTATGCGGCCTTTCCAGCTATTGCAGATATCGTGTGAGGTACATACCAAATGAGGCGTTGTACTCTATAATGGGTCTAATGAGGGATGAGTACAGTGGGACAATGACCTCCTTTTTTCTGGATGAAAAGCCCTTAGTGATGAGGTGTGCCACATAGAAGGATTTCCTGACTGTTGTGGTGATATGGTTATCGAACGTGAGACCACTGTCCGCCTGTGTCCCTAAGTCTCTCATCACACTTTCGGTGTTTAGTGTACTACCACCTATGTGATAATTCATGGGTGCATGTTTTTCCCAAAGGGGATAACAATACATTTCTTGGCATTAAGCTTGAACCCATGGCTCTGGCATGAAGCATCTGTTTCTTTAAGGCCCATTTGTAGAATATCCACATCATTTGGGGATTCAATAATGGCTCCCAGTTTGCAGTCATTTGCGAACTTTGTTAGCCAGAGTCCCTTAGTGTTGGCCTGTACTTCAGAGAAGTAGATGCCAAACAAGAGCGGTCCCAGCACTGAACCCTGAGGTACTCCACTTGTCACTTGTCTGGAGCTGGATTTGTAATCGGCTACTTTTACAGTCTGGGTTCTGTCAATAAGCCAGTTGGCAACCCATCAAGTGATGTAGGGATTTATGCCAAGCTTAATAAGTTTATCTATGATTCCAGAGTGGGGGATGGTGTCAAAGGCCTTGGCGAGGTCCAGATAGGCTGTGTGGACCGCCTTACCCTAATCCACAGCTCTGGAGACTGATTTGAAGAAGTCAATCAGGTTCAGGAGACAAGATAGGCCCTTTACAAACCCATACTGGGTGGGGTCCAGTGTTTGAAGGTTGCCAATGTCTTTGTTTATAAGTTCCATAATAATGCATTCCATGCCCTTGCAGATCAGGCTCATCAGACTGATGGGACAGTATTTCCTGGCATACAAGCTGGATCACCCCTTGTGGAGTGGGATAACTGTAGCTGTGCACCACTCAGTGGGCACAACGCCTGAGGTGAGGCTATAATTAAACATGACACTTAGGTGAAGCGCCAGTTCATTTTGTAGTTCATGTAGTACACAGACCTGGATGTCATCTGGTCCCATGGATGCTGTATTCTTAGCTTTGGAGAGTGCGGTTTATACCTGTGTGGCCGTGGTTACCGGAATTTGGCAATCTTTTGGTATTGAGATGGGCCCTTTAGGGGGTGACAGGGGGTTGAAGTTGGCACTGAATCGATCTGCCAGGATATTGGCAATATCCTTGGGATCAGTATATTTAATGCCATTCTGTTGTAGCTCAAAGCAGATCTGAGCATTGGCATTTAGATACTTGACATAACTATAGAATGCCTTGTGGTTGTCCTTGGAATCTTTGGCAATTTTATTTTCGTAACTAGCTTTGGAGGATTTTATGAGGGATCTCAGCTTCTTACTGAAGCTGGTAAGGGAGTATTTTGCATCCTGGGATTTTCCTCTTTTCTGTAACAGTTTCTTCCTTCTGTTGTATAGTTTGTTTAAGGCAAGGGACCACAAGATTGACTTCCTTTTTTAGGAGGAGAGTGTCTTGGTTCTATTTGGGATGGCACGATTCATGCACAAGTGGATGTGCTCATACAGTGCCTTAGTGTAGGATTCAGCAGTCAAACGTTCAGTTCCCATCTGCATGGGTGTCATGAAGTTTATCACTTCTGACTTGAGTAGCATGAAGTTGGCTTTGGAGAAGTTTTTTATTGAGGTTTCCCTACTGGGGGTGGGGGGTGGGATGTGGATGTCAAGGGTGATTAGCTTATGGTCAGACCTGACCAACAAGGGGGTGACCACTGGTGTGGAGTATCGATCTCCCATGTTGGTAATGACCAGGTCTAGGATATTTGAGCCCCTGGTGGGACTATGGATTAGTTGATCCACAGCATTGGAATTTATGAATTCCAAGAACCGTTGGGCAAAGGTGTTGGTACCCAAGTAGTTTTCCCAGTTAATGGCAGATATTGATGTTCTCCATTTTTAGGAGTGCCTCGAGAGAGTGCATTTTTGAGGTTTAGCCTTCTAGCACTGAGTAGCATTACCTTCAGATTTTGAATGGTGATGCATAATTCTGAGGCACAGAGTATTTAGGTAGACATTGGTTTAAGAAAAACTGAAAGCTCTAGGCAATGGAGCTGTTGATAAGAAAGTGGTTATTCTGTCAATTGTGGCGGAGATATTAATAAAAGCCCTGTAGACCTGTTTCTTAGAAGTCTCATGCAACCAAGATTTTGCAAAAGATAACAATCTTCCCTGTTGGAATTTTCTTAGATCCTTTACAAGCTGGGACTGTAGCCTGTCCAGTTGTGACTTTGAATGTAATATACCTTTTTTCTTTCTTTATATGGACTGCTTGTTTCTCATTTGTAATATGTAAAGACTTTAATATTAGCCTACATGCATTCTGCTGGCAGTATTGTGCATGTGGTTAGATAGTTTTGGCACTGATGAGTTCAAATTAATAAACAACTTGCATGACTTTAACACAAACATTAACTACTGTCTGATACTTAGCATTGCTCACACCATTTATTGAGTACAGCGCCCCCTTTGGGATGTTTTTCACTAAGCATATCAAGCAATAAAAGTTCCTAATCAAAAAGATCACAGGCCAAGTCTCTCAGCTAACTAGAGAGGCTGGAAACTCTTTTTATTTTGTATCTTATATGCTTTTGAGGGGAGAACTCTATCTAGCTTACTGCACCTTTAAAGACCTTATTTTCTTGGATATTCTGCTTCTCCTCAAGTCCAGTATCTGGTACTAGAATAAGGGACCTAAATCTTCACCAACAGATAAATAAAACATGGGTGAGGGAGAGATGTATAGCCCAGATCCTCTCAAAAGTCTGGAATAAACTTCCCTGGATGCTATCCAAAAAATTACTATTGCACTGACTGGTAATGTCTTCTTGGAGAAAGAAGGTGCAACATAAGGAAGGGTACTGGATGGTCATATGACACAGTGGCCTTGGAATAAATATAAACCAATGAATATGAATATGGATATAATTATGTAGCTTATCTATTACTGTTTATTAGTGTCTTCTAGAAGATATCTTTGCATATCATCCAGATGCACATCAGCTGCTATCCAGTGCTGCTGATATAACTCCATTTACCTTAATTTCCCCAGAACTATCCTCTAGCGATGGGACAGCACCATTTTTGAGTGGGTAAGAGAAGCTTAATGAGAGTGAAAGAGCCAGAAGATTCACATACTGCTTGTTAGGGAATGTTTTGTATATCCTATCTAAGTAGAGCCACTAGCATCCTGTGAATCACCACACATAACTGCAGTTGGCTCATGCCCTTCCTCTTTCAATGCTGAAATGTCATTGTCAATTTAAATCATGCTTATGGCACTCCCCCCATTACCAGTGACATATCTAATCATGTGAAAAAAAACACCCTCCTTCTGGAGTGGGCAAGCTGGCAAAAAGCTACTTTTTCCCACTTCCTTACCAGATTCTCCATTGCACAAGCATTAGTCAAACTCTGGTTCGGTTCAGCTGTAGCTATGGCTCCAGCCTCTATCCCATGGAGCCAGAGTTTGTGACCATAAAAAGTGCAAAGATGTAATCAGTGTGCATAGAACAGCAACTATCATACTGACTGTTCACCTTAAAGCAGTCATGGAGTCTTCATATGATTCTACTGCTCTGCATTCAGCTAAGCACTTGTAGGTTACAGCCTGTTGGTAAACAGAGTAAAGTGCACTTCATCTGCTGAATATGCACAGGACTGTCTTTTTATCATCTAGGTTTACACTAAACACAATATGCACAATTTGAATCTACTTATCGAGATGTTTTTTTCCTGACCTTCTGCTCTAAGGAACATTGTACAATAACATACAAACTATCAATTTTGGTCTCAGGATGGACTTGATCAATTTGACTCCTACAAGGCCAAAAAGGTCTTGTGTGCTTACTCGGGATCTGTCTCATTCACAAAATGTATCTTTTAAAAACTTTCAGTGAGAGGCATCTGCACATACTATGTGATAATGATTCCTGTCAGGGTTTGTCTGTATTATTATCTGATATTATGACCAAGCTTAGGGGTGTAAAGAATACCTGTGTTGTGCGTTACAAAAATGTGGGAAAAAAGTGATTCCCTTTTACTATGAGTTATATCATTTAAGAAAGCTAATAAATGAAAACCCAATTTGAATTTCATCTCCATTGGGTTAAATCACAAGTACAGTATATTCAGGACAGCATGCCATTTTCCTTTCAGTAAATTCAAACAATTTGCCATTGTATCTGTTTCCTCCTATACGTTGCCCAGCAGTTTCCCATGTTATAAGACAGTATACCTGTTATAAGACCCCCTACTTTACATAATCATTCCTGTTCTTCAGTTTGGGCAATTTTGCCTCAGTATTTCACTCTCTGTGCTCTAAACATTATCATTTTGGTTCCTTTAATATGTGGGGATATGTACATGTATGAGTACAGTGTGTTTGGTCATACATTCATTATACTAAATGTTTAGTTAGGAGATTTTTTTTGTCAAACTGCTGGTTCATCGCAGGATGCCAGCATTTCTTTTGCAAAATCGTTATATAGTGGGAATGGGATTTTGCTCTTCCCTCACTGTTTACCAGTTTTATAGCTGGTATATATAATTAGCAGAGGAGCTTGCCTCCTGCAAAAAATGATGATTTTTTTTTAACTTTAGTTATGCATGTGCCAAGATTTATGCTTGGCACATGCACACCAGCATGTCAGTGCATTGAGTTTTGACCATCTGTGATTGATGTAGTGTATGCCAATGTAGCGGGTCGGCAATATAGGGGAAAAATGTATATCTCTATGTATATAATGCATGCTGATGCTGATTTGCATTCCCTAACCATATCACATAACACTTTGCATGAT
>NC_056731.1:93084750-93099750 GCF_019279795.1 Protopterus annectens | reverse complement strand
TATTGTGGGAATAGGGTATAGTGGACCTGAGAGTATACATCTTATGATTTGGGGGAGGTAGTGTGATTTTCTGCATTATAATAATCTATTTAACCTTTTTTAGGATTTAATTTCTGTGTTGTTTGTGTGTCTGTCAGGATTTTATAAAATAATCCATAAAATGATATAGAAAAAAAACTGATACCACCTTGTCTGAATTCTTCCATTTGCCCACACCATAAAGTTTGTACTACAAAACTAAATTCCACATTTACTACAGTTCCATCAAATGGGTTCAGATGTATAAAGCTTTTGACATATGTAAAGCTGCACAAATTGAGACTAAATTAAACTACTTAGGGGGTTATAGAGTTGAGACTCCATTCCAAATGAATATTGAAGGTTATCATCACTTTAACAAGTGCTAAGAATTCAATCCCATTTGATGGAATATCTGAAATGATGGAGGCCAAGTTAAAAAAATCAGCTATGTAAACAATACTAACTTCATATTTAGACTCGTATCCAAGAATTCAAAAAGAACTCCACACAGGTGATATAAGCTACAGCAAAAAGGGATTGTTTACATGATGTGGGAAACTGCCCTTCAGAAACATTAGCAGCAATAAGGAAATATCTCATTACTGGACAGTTTGTATCCCTTTAAATCACCTTGCTTACTGATAGTGCAAGTCAGCTCTTTCCTGAGGTAGTCAGCGACAGTCCAAGCATTACATTGGCAGAAACATCCCCCTTCATTCATTCTCCCCCACACATGAGCACATTTAAACACACAAGCATACACACACACACACACACACACACACACACACACACACACACACACACACACACCTCTTACCTGTCCCTTTGTGGATGCCCCAGATCTTTTTGTTTTTTTTTCCTGCCTCTAATAAGTCACTGGTCCTTGCAGCCAGTTAATAAAGGCAGGCATTTGTATTTCATTCCTCTTAATGTCTGTAAAGTACAAGGTGACACTATACCTGTTGCTCTGTTTACTTTTTAAGTGAGTCCACATACAAGTTTACCATTTAACCTGGTGATACCTAGTGTTCCTCTCGATTATGTCATGAAGCTTCAACCCACACAGGAACACCCCTAACTCCCTTAAATGTCCTTCAGAATACAGAACACTCCTGTTTTGCCTCTTACCTTTGCCTGTCCCTCTTAACTCAAAGACCATTGCAATCATTGCATAATACTAGAAACTAAATTGTTATACTTCTTATTATGTTAAAAAATATTAATCTTCACTGACCTCTTGATTAAGGTAGATGGTTAAGACACCTGCTTAGTATGTTGCTAAATATGGAATTTGAAGGGAGGTAGAATGATAAATCTGGTGCAATGAATTTAATTTAATATTACAAAAAAGGAAACAGTCATGTAATATAAGGGGTAATTATATATATATATATATATATATATATATATAAAATGAAGGAAAAGACCCTCATCTGACATCATCATAAAGCCAATATCAGTGTTAATCCATAATTACAAACCATTTATGTCTATATTGGCTGCAAGGTGGAAAAGATTAATCCCAACGTTAATATCATTAGGCAAAACAGGATTTTTAGAAGGCAGATGAGTGTTAGGCAGCCTGATAAGTACACTACTTCTAACTCAGAATGCCACAAAGAAAAATGTCCAGTGTGTCTTATTTGTCTAGATGCAGAAAGGTATTTAACTGTGCTGAATGGAAATACATATTTCTGATAATAGTGATGTTAAGCTTCTTGACAGAATTTATTTATTATTTTATTTTACTTCTGTTAACTGGGAAGGTCCATCTGGACATGTGTCCCTTTTCAGTGGAGGCCCAGTGAGAAAAGCTCCAATGTCATGCAATACATAGTCATTACTATGTAGTATAGAACATTAATAGTTTTACAGGAGTCATAGCTGGCCTTAGGCATAGCCGCTCTAACAGGGGCGCTTTTCCAGTATTTATTTGGTGTAAGTAGACCAGGATGGGGGCACTGGGTGGTGTGGTGGGGATGCCATGGAGCCCTTTTGCCTAGGGCACCAGTTGACCTAAGGCCGCTCCTGACAGGAGTTAAACAAAAAGTAATTATGGCAAGAATATTTACAACAGTAATGATTTCACAGGAGATAGACAATGGAAATTAATGTAGAAAACATGTAATACATCTTGAGGGTTTGCAATTAACTTCAGTGCATATAC
Source organism: Protopterus annectens (assembly GCF_019279795.1). Lineage (NCBI taxonomy): Eukaryota > Metazoa > Chordata > Ceratodontiformes > Protopteridae > Protopterus > Protopterus annectens. The sequence goes on along the minus strand of NC_056731.1, from coordinate 93,097,559 downwards.
GTTTGAAACAAAGAGGGATAAAAGAATGATCAATACAATAAAGCAATGATAGATAAAAGTTTGATATAATGTTCTACAAGTAGTTTGTTGCATGAGTTTGCTATTTAAGGGGTGGTATTGTATAGTAGTGAAGGAGGGAAGGTGGACTAGTATAGTAGTGGAGGAGGGTTGGAAGGGTGGTTTGCTGGGGTCTAGCCTTGACTGTGACATTAGCAGAGCCAGGAGTTTGCAAAGTGGGTTTTTAAGAGTTTTTTTTTAATTCTTTAGATGAGGAGGTGGTCATTAGCGGGTCAGGCAGAGAGTTCCAAAGCTTGGAAATATAGTTAGAGAAGAGGGCCTCACCTGCTGAGTTGTTTGCTTTGGTGACTTGGATGAGTTGTTTATTGTTTGAGCAGAGGGATCTATATGCATAGCATGGGTGGATAATGTATTTGAGGCTTGGGATCTTTTCTGGGTGGTGGAGGATTTTATGAGCTAAGGTTAGTTGATTAAATTGAAGTAAAAGAGGGAGCTAGCCAGTCAAGTTGCTTGAGTGTTAGACAGTGATGGGATTTATAGGAAGCATTAGTGGCAAATTTGGAGATTTTGTTATGGCAGATTTCAAGCTTGATAAAGTCAGTTTTATGGAGGTTTGTTAGAATTGGGGATGCATATAGGAGTGCTGCTAGTAGGTGTGTTCTAGCAATTGTGATTTTTGTATTACTAGTCAGAAATTGTTTATTCCCATATAGGAGGCCAAGTTTGTTGTGAGCTTTTTCGATGGATTAGTCTATGTGGAGGTCAAATTTCAGGTTATTATCAATTGTAACGCCTAGCAGTTTGGTATAGAGGGAAGGAGTGATTATGTTTTTTTTCTTAGAGAAGATCTGAAAGGTTGTGGAAGAAGAAGAAGGACTTCTAGTGGGGTAGAAAAGTAGACGTTTAGTTTTCTTGGGATTTAAAATAAGTTGTGAGTTTGTTAACCATGTTTCAACCGATTGGAAGGAGTCTTGGGTGATCAGTTGAAGGACATCAAGAGTAGAAGCAGAGCAGATCATAGTGAAATCATCAACGTGTTGAATGATATTGGCATGGGGAGTGGCAGAGTGGAGGTGATTGGTAAATCGAGAGAAAAGAAGGGGATCAAGGATGGAGCCATGTGGTACCCCCTAGGGTAACTGCTAGGAGAGAGAGAGGAGAGAGGGACTCTTGCCAATGAACGGTTTGTTGATGATCGGTTAAGTAGCTTTGGAACCATGCTATGGTTGTGTTGCTTAGGTTGTGGGAGGAAAGGGCATTAATGAGTGTGATGTGATTGACCATGTCCAAGGCCTTTGACAGGTCCAGGAAAATGGCTGATACAAATTTAGAGTTGTTTCTGTGCTGATTAACTATGTTTGTGAAGGAAAGTAGGGCTGTTGTGGTGTTATGTGCAGGGCGGAAACCATGTTGGGTATGAGATAGGAGGTTGTGAGAAAGTAGATATTCTATGATTAGGGAGTGTACTACTTTTTCTAGGAATTTAGACAGAGGGGAGAGAATGGCAATGGGGTGTTAATTAGTGAGCTCATGGGAGCTACCACCTTTGTGCAGAGGCAGGATGTGTGAGATTTTCCAACTAGTGGGAACATGTGCCTCTATAATGGATCTATTTATAAGTATGGTTATTGGGTAGGAGATGGCTTCAGATGCAATGTTTAGATAATCTGCTGGGAGGTTATCAGCAGCTAAAGTAGTTGGTTTTAGTTTTTTAGTTAGATTGGGGTGGGTTGGGTGGTATAGTAAGAGTGTTTGATGGTCCAGGATTGGGATGGATGTCTCCTGCCAGAATAAGTTGTTTGTGCATATGTTGAAGGAGGTTGGAGAGTTTGTCAATGATCTTAGAGAATCTAAGAGAGGTGGGAGATTTGTTAGTTGTGGGAGGAGTTTGATTGTGTGACAGTCTGCATTAGTTGTGTGGAAGAAGGCTGGGGTGATAAGCCAATGTTGAGTGTTAAGAGGTGTTGGTGTTGTTGAAGTGTGGAGGATGAATAGTGTGATTTTAGAGAGTCTCATATGATGAGGGATAACATACTAGGATGAAAAGAGAATTTACAGTGAGGAGGGGAAGGGTGCATTTGGGCGATATAGTGCAGAGTGTACTAGTGTGTGTAGTTGGTGGTGGTGGTAGGAGGTGAGAAAGTGTTATGTTTGTTACTTTATTAACTATGATATTTCAGGGATTGTACACCTAGCAGAAGGTAAGAGCATATTTGTCACATGAACTTATCTAGGGGCACAAGGCACGACTGTCCAATGCCCCCTTTTGTATTTGCCATCTACCAAAAACCATTGGCAGAAAAGATTCAGTTATCTACTATATATGGGGCATAAGTGGGAGAACCTGAATTTTAAAACTTCATCATTTACAGATAATGTCCTTATAACTATGTCACAACCAGAGGAAGACATTCCTAAATTTTGGGAAATATCTGGACAAAATAAATATGCATAAAACACATGCACTGGATATAAATGTGAAAAGATTAAGTGAACTACAAAGACAAATTCCAGAGATGGTGGGTTATGTAAGATAGTTGAGAATATTGCTTGCAAGAGATAAGAAAAACAAAAAAAAAGGAGACAGAACCCCCCCCCCCCCAAATGCAATCGATGCAACCAATATAACAAAACTCACAGGGAAGGAAAGATCTAAATATGTACTTAGATAAAAGTGTCCTAGTACTTCAATTGCATATTGTATCTCTTGTATTTTATTTTGCTCAAGAATTTTGGTGGACAATAGAAGAAAAAGAAGAAAGAAAACAGGCAATGGCATAAGGCCTTGTGATAGAGCTTTTGTCTTTAGTATAAAGGTGATGGGGTTTGATCCCCCTGATAGGAGTTTTAAGATGGTACTACTATCATATCCTTGCACTTTAAAATACTATGTCCTAGTACTATTGAACTCTAGCCCCTATCCTTAGAGACTAGGTCTAGAAGACTTCTGTAAAACTCAGTCCTCAAACCCTAGTACCCCCACTAATACAAGCCAGGGCAATATGGATATGCAATTTCAAAATGGCTTCACAGCCTGCTGTGTAGATATGGGCATCCAGAGACAACTTAGCAATTGTCTCATGTTCACTCGCAGCATTTTAATCCTTAAAGAAATTAACACAGTATGCGACAGAGACAAAAAATCCTGCACACAAACAAAGTTGTCAAGAACACACACCCTACATCCACCACACATAGTGTCCACACACAATGACTATCTTATGCTGAGGCACAAAAAAGCAATCCCGCAATATCTCAAAGACCTCCTAGGCCTGCAAACAACAATGCCTATCCTCAACAATCACAAAAGCTTACACTAAAAGCAACACCAAGCACCTCACACAAGCCTACACCCAATGAACCCTAAAAACTAAAGCCCATAAGGCGAGCAAACACATTTCCCAGGACTCTTGTCACAGGGGACTCCATTGTACAACACATAGATGCCCCAGTTACCAGACAGGACAAGGAGAAGAATACAGTCAGTTGCTTATTTGGAGCCAGCAAGTTGCACATACACTCAAGTCACTGCTCCACAGGTACCAGTATGATTCTATCGTAGTCTATGTAGTTGTAAATGTCATGAGACTTAACCTCCCTGGATTATATGAAGAGCAACATTATGGAACTCTCTGAATATGTGTCACAGACTGGTATGTGCCTTGCAATGAGCAGCATTCTATCTTCACCAAGGAATATGTTACAATAGGGGCAAAAATGATTGACTTTAACAGCTGGCTTAGTTTCTGGTGTCAGTCCAGGGGATTCAAGATCTGACAGCTTGGGTGGACATGGTTAACAGACTATGTTGCTTCACCAAAGATGGCCTGCACCTCTCCCCCTCAGCTTCAGGATTTTGCATAAATGTTATCCACCCTCTTAGAGCCTTTTTTAGGCAATGCTAATGTGATAAACCTACTGACATAGCAAACAAAACCCAAAGAACCTCAAGGTGTTACTGATCAATGTTTGGAGCCTGCATTAGAAACTCCACATCCTACAGGCTCCCTTCACTCATGAGATTATAGACATTTGTGCAGTTACTGAGACATGGTTTAAAGCCACAGAAAGTACTCCAGCAGTGCAAGGCTATAGTGCCTTTCACATATTTAGACCATCAGCTGCACAGACAGTGACTAAAGGTAGAGGAGTCTTGATCTACATTAGCAACAAATATACCTCTAGGTTGGTTAAACAGGATGATAACCTAGCGCTAATTCATGTGCAAATCACCTTAGATGGAGTCCCTTACTGTATCTTTGCAAGCTATAAGTCACCATCTATGTCTCAAGAATCCCATAGCTGTTATCTAGACCTACTAGAGGCACTGTTCCTCCAACCAAACACTCTATTCATGGGAGACTTTAGCTACCTCTCTATAGACTGGGAAACATATACTGCCACCAACTTGCATGCTCAGTGTTTCCTGGACTTTATTAACACATATGCCGTTGATCACTTAGTGTGCACTTCAGCCAGATGTTTAAACATACTGGACCTTACTCTCACCAAAATGAGAGAGAGTGCTGCACCCCCCCCCCCCCACACACACACACACACACACTATCAGCAGGGAGCAGGTTATAGTAGCTCTCACTAAGGTTAAAACCACAGCTACAGTGAGGCCTGACAAAATCATAAGATGCCTCCTAAATAGCCTGAAAAATGACTTATCAGGTCCACTTGAGTCACTTTTCAACTACAGTCTCAAAACAGGCAATGTACCAAGCAAATGGAAAAAGACAAATGTTGTCCCTCTTTACCAGGCTGGGCCATCAACTGACCTCCGGAAAATACAGACCATTAGTCTGACTAGTCTAACATGCAAAGCCATGGAACAAATTATCATGGAAATGATCAATAAAGACAGTGGCAATCTACAAATACTGGACCCATCCCGGTTTGGTTTTGTCAAAGGAAGGTCATGCCTACTTAACATAGCAGTCTTCTTTGAGAAGGTAGCCAAGGCAATGGATGAATGGAAAATGGTGCATACCACCTACCTAGACCTGGCTAAGGCATTTAACACAATACCCTACTCAAGTATTGTGCAAAAACTCACTAATCTAGGTATAAATCCCAACAAAACTCATTGGATTTGTAGCTGGCCCAAAGATATGCCAAAGGAAGTCAGGATTGGTGAGACAACCTCCACAAAGTGACAGGTAAACATTGAAGTAACACAGGGCTCCATGCTGGGCCTGCTCCTGTTTGCCATCTACTTCTCTGAGGTCAAAGCTAATGCCAAGGGCCTCTGGCTCACCAAATTCACAGATAGCTGTTATTGGGAGCTGTTATAACTTTCCCTATGACACTAACATCCTGCATGAAGGTCTAACACAGACAAATGACTGGTGTCAAACCCACACATTAAAACTCAATTCAAAGAAGTGCATTATAGTGCCTTTTGGGAAAATTTCTACCCAGACAAATTACATCATTTATAAGATACCCCTGAGAGTTGATCTGGTAGTTGGAGATCTGCCAGCATATGTAGACAGTAATTTGACCTTTGACCAACATATAGCCAAGGTAGTAAGAAAATCATTCTATGCTGCCCAAATTATAAGTAAGAGTATGACAAACGGGTCCAAGGAATTTATAGTACCACTCTTTTTTGCCTTATCCACCCCATCATTGAATACAATGCCCCCTTCATCATGTACTTGACTAGGCATATGCAACAGTTGTAATGCCCACAAAAGTTCCTCACCAAAAGAATCCTGGGTATTAACACACTCTCCTGTACAGACTGACTTAGAGGACTGTCTCTATACTCAATTTCCTACAGGTTGTTGAGAGGCGATCTTTGCATATAAAGCATCCTTTAGATGCAGCCCCGATGGAGCTTTTGCACATCTACAAAATGAGCAGCACCAGTAACACTGGATCCAGGGATCTGAACTGTGTTAACAATATAAATAGGGCATACCAGTGAGACAGATATGTGACCGAAAGGATCCCTGTGCTCTGGAATAGATTTCCTATCCATGTTAAGCAGACTCCATCCCTAACCATATTGAAATGTAACCTTGACCATTGGATGAGAAATTGCACATTCAAACTGGGCTGGTCCCCATGACTCTAATAGACACAGGCCAATGGTAAACATTCCCTAACTAACATTGGATGGGGAATCATAATTTCATCTCCGGGCTGGCCCCCATGTGTCTTATAGACTGAACCATAAAATAACCATTCTCTAACTAATATACCCCCACATAGCATTTTAGCAACCTCCTAAAATACCCCTCCTAAAAAATGCCCCTCCTTACAAATACCCCCCTTCCTATTAAGACACAACTGTTACAGGATGATACAATTGAGTTGTGCTGCATGGTTAAGCTTATAAAGGCACTGGTGGTCATTAGACTAGTATATACTTACGTACCTATGAGAGATGGATACATGGGTTATATAGCAAGATAGGAAAATGTGGGTAGCAGGGTTTCATATAACACACTTAAGAGACTTAGGTATACTTGGTGTGCCAGATGTACAATATTGTATGAATATATCCATACTGATGGTTTATGTCAGTTACCAAAGAAAAAAATGTAGACTAGTTGAAGGACATGCTAACAGCAAACGATTCTGAGTTGAAGAAGGAGATCTTCTAAAACTAATATGGAGTACTAAGGAGAAAAAAATAACACACTGTTACTGCAAGACATAAAAACAGAACTATCTAAAATATTTTTGAGCAAAACACTGAAATTCTGGAAACATGGTGTACTACCCACAGGTGCAGCCAAAAGGGAGATGAGAAGGCAGACAATGGGCTGGTACTGAGCGAATAGGAGCGCCTGAAATTTGCTGCTGGAAGCAGTTATTAGAACAGGAAGGAACTGTGAGCTTGGAACAAGGTAGAGGGATACATGGAATGCCAGAAAGAAAAATATTTCATCAAGAAGTGCTAATAATAAAACTAACTATATATAAGTGGATTAAAGAAAGAAAATTGGTCATCAATAATAAAATGGATAGCAGAAATAAGGGATGGAACAATAAGAAATATGGAAATGACTCTAACTGCCAGGTAGCTAGCATACATGAAAAGGGCAGGATTCATAAGCAGAGACAAATTTGAAGGAGCATAAATTAGAGAAGCATATTGAAGAAAGGTGATATGGATACCAGAAGTTGAAACTAACGCTAGAAATATAGAATTTTGTGGTAGAAGTGCCAGCATCAATTTTTTACACCCCCCCCCCCTCCTTCCAAACATTTGAAAATATATCCTGAAACTAATCCAGATTGCTGGAGATGTCAAGATGGAGACAGGGAAACAATTAACCATATAATATGGGGGTGCAGGAAGTTAATATAATTTACAATGGACATAGAAACTATTTCACTATTAACAGGGGACGAAATCTCTTTAACAATTTATTTTTCCCAGGACTATATTATGAATCCCCATTTCCCAGGCAAAAGGCAACCTAATTTTGACAGCACTTGCCTGGTAAAAATGTAATATCAAGAAACTGGAAAAATTATGCACGCCCAAATATAAAAGAGTTACTTTTTCTAATTGATGCATTAAGGAAAGATGAAAAAAAAGTTAAATAAAACTCAAGAAGTAATAAAAAATGGCATCGGAAGATATCTTGTGGAAAAAAAGGAATAATAATAAGAAATCCCTACCCATGTTTTACTGACACTCACGTCATTTACTGGAAAATCAGATAAGGATATCTGCATATTATTTTGACAAGTTTTAAAAGACACAGTGAAAACATTAATGAAGAAGTAAAAGAATTTTGAGAAAAAAACATTTATTTAGTTAATAAAAAGAATAATGTATAAAAAGACATTTCACTTTATTCAAAGATTCATAGGTTCATAGCAGGTTACTAGGCTACTGGCCATAGAGCCCTTACAAGCCTAGGCATGTTAATCCCGAGAAGCCCCAATTGTCCTTGGTTAGATGGACCTAATTCACAAAGTGAATCTATGTTGTTAATTCTGAGTTGCCCCAGCTGTCCTTGTTAGATGGACATAATTTGCAGGGCAGATCTATGATCAACACCAACTTCTCCTGTCCATGAGGGAAATTGTTGCCACCCCCAGGGTTGAATTTCCGGTCTCGCATCCATTTGTCTAGGCTGCGTTTGAATAGGATCAGTGAAGTGCTCTGCTTCACATGAATTTGAAGGTTATGCAGAGGAGCGGCAATCTCTGGGAGATATATCTGTCTCTCCAGAATGTTCTGTTAATGTCACAGGCAAGGTTAAAATTCCTAGTGACTCTTGTGCCATTTGACTTATGGATATGCCGGATTTCCATCAAGGCAGGGCTGGAGACTGCCCTGTAGGCTAGGCACAAGTTGCCTCTCAGCAGCCTATATGATACAGAGTACAGTGACAGGGATTTCAGTCTATCCATGTAAGTCATGGTTTGGAGGCCCTGTATTTTCTTGGACAGAAACCTCTGTGGTCTCTCCAGCTGCTGCAGGTGTCTGGTGAGGTGCATGCAGAAGGGAGCACTGTACTCTATTAATGGTCTGATGAGGGTTGAGCACAGTAGAGTTATAACATACTTAGTCCTGGATGCAATGTCCTTACTTATGAGATGTACAACATAGAAGGCTTTCCTTAACACAATGAAAACTTAGTTGTCAAAGTTTAGATTGCTATCTACCCGTGTTCCCAGATCTCACACCACTGGGTTTGGACTTGGTTGGGGGGGGTGCTGTCAATATTGTAATTAGCATGGAATTCTGCTTTACCAAAGGGGATAATAATGCACTTCTTTGCATTTGTTTTATACCATGACTTTGGCATCAATCATTTGTCTGTGTTAGCTTCTCCTGTATTGTATGTATGTAAAAAAGAAAACTGCAAATTAATAAGGCCATAAAAACGGTGTTTATATTTTTTGTATGGACCTTAAAATATGAAATCAGTGCTAACATTTTCAATAATTATTTACAAATTAAAAAAGTGCCTCAATCTCTGACCCTTCTAAATACATACATAATTGTCCCACTTCCCTTATATGTAAAGCAATGGATCATATAATTTCTGACCAATTTAGATTCTGAAAAGCCCATGAACTTGGATCCTTATGAATTTGGATTTTTCAAATGCAGGTCCTGCCTCCCTAAGCTTGATAACTTCTTTGGAAATTTATTGAATCAGTGAACATTTGTTTTGCAGTTTATAAAGATTTTTTAGACTGACCAAATCTTTCATAATATTCCCCATGCAGGTATTAACAGACCTGTAGACTTGAACATAACACATATGTTTGTCATTGGATAGCTCTCTGGCTGCTTAAGAGACCCAGTGCAGTTGAAGTCACAGGTTCCTGTTTTGAAAGTAACAATATTACCAGAGGTGTCTCACATATGTCATTGTTGGTCCCCTGCCCTCCTCTTTGATATTTACTTCTCAAAGTCTTATTCTTTCACCTGTCGATGCAAAATTTCCTCAGCAAAGTTTGGACAGTGCCAATAACTAGCTCAGACTAAATACAAAAATTGTAGCCTTATAAAATCTGATCCACAAAACAGTTCCAAATCCTGCCACATGGATGGTATACCCTTACAAATATACACTGTCATCAGATATATAGGTTTGTTTATGGATAACTTTGTATCTTTTAACTATCTTGTTTTATCAGCAAGGAGATGTATTTTGATGACCAATATATTTTCCTTGAGCAGACAAAGAAGTCATATTATCCCTCTTTTGATCTTTCATCAGACTTTTTATTGCATGTTATTCCACTTTCAACAAGCAGTTATTTAACTGTATCAATCAGCTTGACAGATCTCCCTAATAGAAAATATCGCCACCACAAAACTTGTAGCTGGCATGATAGGACTGGGAACTCTCTCCCTCTATTTTATCTCTTATAGATTTTTTCATGGTGGCTTATGTTTAGCCGGTCATGCCTTAAAGATCCTATCCTCCTTGGTCACTTACACCTTAGAAAAATAAATGATTCCTTAAATGCCTGAAGGACTAAAATCATCAGCAAATAAATAGATTACATGTCTGCAATATATTAAATTCCCCATGCATTCCTCATCTGTGGAATCAACTTCCATCACATGTCAAACAGATGAATACCCTTATTACCTTTATGAATATCATATACATTTAGTGATATCATATGGAAGTGCAGCCATAAATTCTCCCCATTCCATATGAGGTTGCAGGGTGGCAAAATGGTTAAGGTGTTTACCTCAGACACAAGGTACAGGATTTGATTCTCGCCTTTGAAATATAAATTGGCTAGGCTTAAAATGGCATGCAAGGGCTAGCCTAGTTTGAATGTATGTATATCTTATGTCACTTTTAGAGAAACAGGGCATATTTAAGAGGGAGTGGCTCAAATAGTCCTGTAGACTAACTGCCCAATAGTTACCTAGAGAGGGAGTGGCTCAAATAGTCCTGTAGACTAACTGCCCAATAGTTACCTAGGAATTTATTTATGCATAGATATTAAATAGTTCACACACTTTCATGTGTCTGTAGGAGTCCTGGAATTATATTACTTTTGTCAAGAGTTGAAAGTGAAAACAATTTTTATCCTTCTCAATAAGAGCATAAGACTTCCTTTGAACATTATATACATTTTAATCAAGCCGAACCTCTACTAGTTTTCAGTGCCATTCAAAATCCAAATGAGAGGGCCGTGTGGACATAGCTCTCTTGTTTGAAAGGCTATGTACACATTTTTGCTTCATTTGTTTTTATTTCACCAGCAAATGTATAACCAAAACAGGTTTCGTTACCACTCAGTGTTATGATGTACTCTTCATCTGTGAATCCTGGTCAATCAGATCCATTATGAGAAGTCCAGCCAGGCTTATTAAGCCACTGTATACCTGTGCAGACATGATTTCATGCATCTACTGAAGTGTAATGCATTAGTAGATGCCACTTAAGATTCAGAGAGTTTAAAAAGGGGGATTGGTATCTCGGAATGGAATTATGAAGTTGAGATGAGCACACAAGTACAATGGGCCAACTTAATTTCCATTACTGGAGACCGGTATACAATTGTTTGTACCCACTCACCACTCTTGAATTGTTCCCATAAATATCCCATCATTTTCAGTCACAGTATCTATATATGCAAGATTATCACTGGGTATATGATCAGATCCAAGTTGTGATGCAATGAAATTATGTCATGGATGTCAAGAATTTCTCCTAGGGAGCGACACTCGAGAGGTGAATCTTTGCATGGAAAACACTTAACTTCTTAATTATGATCCAAGAAACCCAACCATAATGCTCTGGAAAACATGGAGCTGTAGCTGTTCTAATACACGAGTATAAAAATGTGTAGGAGTGAAAAATGTTTTACAGATTTGAGTACTGTGAAACACCTAGTACTGCCACACAGATAGGGGCTGGAATGTAAATGCACTTGTTATGGACTAACAGCTTTAAAAGCTGTTATAAACTTATGTTTGCTTTTCTGTGTGGCTGCAAGAAGCATCCCATTGCTTTAAAAGGCTGTTATAACTTACTCCTGCTGTTCTATGATGGCTGCTTTACAGGCTCTAGCATTAGAGAACAACACTTCAGCTCTAAACTGTGCATAGCAAAACTTGTCATACACCTGTTTGCCATCAAAGAGATGCATAACAAGATTGCCATTTCCAGTTTTAGAGCACATCACTGTGTTCCATGTACAACAAAATGCTATCTTTAAGTCTACCAATGTATAATCAATACGTGCCACTGCTACATAAAAATACAGTCTGTAAAGGTGTATTCAGGTATCTTTTTCTTCCATATTCACAAGGGGTATGGCAATATGATATCGCTGTGGTGAACTTTAAACTGAACGTCAGGCAGGTAAGAATCTGGGTAACTGCATATAAGTGTCAGTAGAAATGAATGGACTCAGGTTGTTTTAATGAAAGTTAGTTTTTTGTGTGAGTGGATATGCTGTGCACATCAGAGGGGACTTAACATTATTCTGTTGTTTACTGACCTGTCAGGAAATGCAAAGGGATTTTTGAACACATGCTACTAAAACATACTACATAATATTAGTGAGTACATATTAGTTGTGAAAGTAGATCCTGATTTATCAGACTACTATATTATGAGTTTCTGACAAAAATAAGGCATGTTATAACTTATACTCTGAAATTTCATTGGATTTTATTGTTTGTGTGCAGTGTCAGTTTAACATCTGAATGGGAGATTTGCTAAAGATGAGACATTTCCTGCAGAATGGAACAAGCTCAGAAAACTCTGTATGCCTGCATATTCCTTCTCCATGATTCTGTTTGAGAGAGATGTGCAAGTCTCATGTGGTATTATGCAAAGATCATTTAAGGATGAGAAAGCTGGTACATAAAAAATAAGCAGAACAAAATTCAAATGTCCTTTATTCAGTGTAAATTAAAAAATAAATAAACCAAAAAAATACTGATCTCTGGAAATATAGTATTGCTAATTTTCAACAAAGATGTTCAGAAAACTCGCAAAAGTTAAGAATGAGCAAAGAAAAAGGCTCAGTAGTAACTCCACAAGCAAGAGTTTTATACTACCCATAAAGCCATTTACCTGTAGATAAAATATGGTTAAATGTTTTATAAGCATTTAAAACACTAAAAAACATCCTGGATGCATAATCTTTCTGGAAAAATATACACTGTATCATTTCACACTCACAAGTAAACCTGACCTGCTTATCTAGTTACACACTCCTTGATATTCCAGCTTTTTATATTAACATTATATCTTTCAACCTCTCAGTGCAAGAAATTTGGACAAATCCGGAAATAGTGCATGTGGGGGAGGGAGCAGATGCCC
>NC_056731.1:92997250-93079750 GCF_019279795.1 Protopterus annectens | reverse complement strand
ATGCCCATACAGCAACTCAAAGGATGAAACCCCTGTGGATTTCTGGTGAACCTCTCTGTAAGCAAACAACAGATGGGGCAAATATTTGTCCCACTCCCACTTAAATTGATCTGCAAATGCCAGTAGTATGGACCTGATTGTAGAGTTTAACCTCTCAACAAGACCATTAGTCTGGGGATGGTAGGGGGTAGTCTTCATGTGCTTCACCCCACAGGACTTCCACAGACAAGCCAGCAGGTCTGACATAAAATTGGCACCTCTGGCAGACAGTATTTCCTTTGGGAAACCTACCCTGCTGAAAATCTCTAGCAAAGCATTTGCCACCTTCTCTGCCTTAATGGAGGACAAAGCCACTACCTCAGGGTATCGTGTACCATAATCTACAATCACTAGGATATACTTTTTCCCTGTGGAACTTGGGGTACTCAGAGGACCCGCAATATCCATAGCTACCCTCTGAAATGGCTCCTCAATCACAAGCAAAGGCACCAAAGGAGCTCTCACCTTGTCTCCTGCCTTGCCTACCTTTTGGCACTGCTCCCAGGTCCTGCATTATCCTGTTACATCTCTGGAAATTCCAGGCCAATAGAAGTTTTGCATAATGCACCTCTTTGAATGTTTTATGCCTACTTGACCTGCAAAGGGAATATCATGGGCCATGGCTAGAAGTGTCAGATGGAAAGCTCTAGGTACTACCAACTGCTGTATTCTCTCACCTTCTAGCCCTCCCTCAGGAGTCCACTCCCTGTACAGTAACCCTTTGTTCCAATATACAGATTCCCCCTTCCCTTGAGAATCAGGTGCCTCCCTAGCTACCTGCCTCAGGCCTTGCAATGTAGGGTCTGAGAGGTGAGCCTGTCTCAAGTCTCTCCTAGTAACCCTTCCCAGCTCCCCTTCCAGAGGAAGTCTGGCATCCTCTGACAGCGGTGCCTGACTGTCAACCTGGGTACTACTACTCACCTCTACCTTTGCAGTTACCCTGTCCAAGGGAACATCAGTATCCACAAGCAGCTGTGGCTCACATTCAGTCTCACTGCTACAGCGTAGCTCACTCCCTGAAGTAACCTCCTCAGCAGTCCTGGCTGCAAGTATGCAGTCTGTCTGGGTTTCCCCCAGGCTACCAGACCCACATGCTTGTCTCCTAGCCTCACTGCATGTAACTGCATAAGTACATAGTACTGCCTCATCCAAATCCTTCCCTCTCAGGACATTTGCAGGATGGTAGTTCCATACCCCTGTTGTCTCAAGACAACCTACTGTTGGCATTTTGTCTTTCCCACTTATTGGCTCCCTCACCTTTGGTTCCCCACCTTTCCTCCATGGACACCTGTATGCCACATGGCCCCACTGGTTGCATTCAAAACATTTAACCCTAGCTCCTGGACATGTACCTGGACTAGTGGCTTCCCCTGCTACTGTCTGATTCTGTTAGGGCAGTCTGTGCTGCCCACCATGGGTTCCTTTAGTCCCATGAGCAGTACTGGTGGTCCCTTTCCCATGCAGGGCTGCCCTGCTGGCCAGATATAGGTCTCCCTTCTTCCCCAACTCCTCTGAAGTAGCACACTATCAGCTAACCAGATCCTCATGTCCTCAGGCAAAGTGCTAAGGGCTTGTTCCCTTACCAAAATGTCTGCCAGCCCTTCAAAAGTGGTGACCTGACATCTACTAACCAGCTATGAAAATAAGTGCTCAGTTCAGCAACATATTCACATACATTTTCATCTGCCTTGCATCTATGCTCACAAAACTTTTTCGTATACATTTCAGGTGTTAGCTTAAAACATTCTAATAAATGTATTTTTACAGCAGTATAATCAAAACAGTCAGTGTCATGCATTTTTGCTAAAGAAGTTACAGCTTAACCATGGAGTAAGGGGGTCAGGATCCGTACTCAAAGCCTTTGGTCAACTTCATACTGTTTACATACCCGCTCAAACATATGAATGAAGCTATCAAAATGATCCCCCTCTTTAAACTGTGGAAGAAATTTACTGACCTTTTGCGCTTCTGGGTCCGGTTACTCCCTTCCCCATTACCTCCATGACTCTGGCGAACAGTCAGCATTTCCATCTCATGCCTCCTCTGCCTTTCATTTTCCTCAGCTTGTAGACTCTTGATTTTCTTGGCTGCTTCTATTTCCATACGCCTGGCCTCCAACTCAAGTCTCTTTAGCTCCAGCTGGATTTTTAAGTGCACTGCAGAAAGGTTGACCTGTCCATTCTCCGAGGATATTGTATCACCACTGTCAGTCTGATTGTCCTCCAGGCTGCTGTTTTCTGATGCAGCTGTAACCAAGGCTGCAATCAGGTCCACTTTAGTCAGGTTTCCATGCACCAGTCCCCTAGCCTGGCACATGCCCGCCAGCTGGCTCCTTGACAGCTTTCCATACACTTCTGCTGACATGCTGCCTGCTTACCCTGACTAACACTAAGCTAACAAAATAAATAAAACAATTGTGATCTGAACTCTGAGTAAACACTGCATGGCTGTGTTAGAGTACAAAACACTTTTAGAGATCACTGTACATAAGCTACAGGAATTTTCTCTACCCACACCACTACAAGCAAATTAGTATGTGAAGTAGATCCTACCACTGCCAAACACTTTTGATGACCGAGCCGTGGCCCAGCAATCAAGGAGCCTCAATCCTCACCACTCACCACTAACACCAGGGAGGTTGTCTCCTAGAAGAGGAAAGGATAACTAATACACACAGTAAAGTACAATTTCCCTTAAGTGCACACAGAGGTCATAATCAGTCTGGGGTTGGTTGCTCCCTTGCTCACCAGGTCCCCAATAAGAATCCCCACTAGCACAGCTGTAGGGTCCAGGTCTTAGCCTAACTGGGCAAGCTAAAACCTCTAGTACCCTCTCTGTCCAACCGGTGCTTCATGTCCCTGCCAAATTGCTGACACAACACACACACACACACACACACACACACACACACACACACACACACACACACACACACACACACACACTTTGAGATACGTATACAACTTCACAGACACTCCCGGGAAAGGCTGACACAGATTCTCCAACTGTGCCCCTTTACCCAGACTATACGGTAGTAATTGCTGCCACCACCCAGTTAATAATATCAGCTACTAAAAGGCCCTTAAAAGGGTGTCCAATTATCACACAGTAAAGTACAATTTCCCTTAAGTGCACACAGAGGTCATAATCAGTCTGGGGTTGGTTGCTCCCTTGCTCACCAGGTCCCCAATAAGAATCCCCACTAGCACAGCTGTAGGGTCCAGGTCTTAGCCTAACTGGGCAAGCTAAAACCTCTAGTACCCTCTCTGTCCAACCGGTGCTTCATGTCCCTGCCAAATTGCTGACACAACACACACACACACACACACACACACACACACACACACACACACACACACACACACACACACACACACACACACCACACACACACACACACACACACACACACACACACACACACACACACACACACACACACACACACACACTTTGAGATACGTATACAACTTCACAGACACTCCCGGGAAAGGCTGACACAGATTCTCCAACTGTGCCCCTTTACCCAGACTATACGGTAGTAATTGCTGCCACCACCCAGTTAATAATATCAGCTACTAAAAGGCCCTTAAAAGGGTGTCCAATTATCACTGTGCAATATTAATATCCAATGGTAGTATGACTAACAGTCAAGGCTTACTTTAGAGTAGGCTATTGCAATAACCTCTATAAATATGCAATGTACTCTAGAGCTTATCTCTACACAAATCAGCCACAGGTAGAAGGTTCTAAAAATATTTAATAATAAATAATTAAAACACAAGACAAAACTACTACACCACATAGATATCTAAGAGTTCAGAGATCACACATACACTTAAAATAATACAGTAGGGCAGGTCTAATTAAAAAAAAATACCTAATTAATCTTTACTTGCTTTAACTATTCCTACAAGAAATCACAGTGCTACAACTTACATGTGAGCATAAGGCAGAGTGCTGGTAAGTTGGATGTCCAAAGTCAAAATGCTTTCAGTCTCTCGTGAGAAATAGTGTTTAAACATTACTAACAAACATGTTTACTGTGTCCCTCCCCAAATTACATCATTTTTGACACTTAGGTTTTCCCAGGCAAACAAACTGCATTATTTAGCAATCTAACACCTGCACAGAAACTTACAACAATAGAAAACATTTCATATGTATATTTTAACAGAAACTAGAGCTATAAACCACCTTCCACATCTAAATTCTGGTAATAAACTTTATCCTTAAAACAATTGGCATGAAACCTTCATCCAGCCACACTGGAGCCGCCTTGTAAAACATTAAAGAGATTCATAAGATCTTTTCATAGGTTCATAGGTTCATAGGTAGGTACTAGGCTATTGGCCCTAGGGCCCATACAAGCCTAGCCAAAAAATGTACCCTGGCTTTCGCCACCCAAGAAAATTATTTTCCTGTGCCCCTGTCGAGCAGAGCCACAGAAGTGATCCCTGGGGTGAATTTCCCATTTCCCATCCAATCATCAAGATTTTTCTTGAAGAGTGCTAATGAGGAGCTCTGTTTGACATAGATAGGTAGTCTGTTCCAGAGTATGGGAAGTCTCTGGAACAGGCCTCCAGCATGTTCTGTTTATTGTGGTGACAAGGTTTAGGTCCATAGAGCGTGTAGCTCGGAGGGATTGGGATTTCTTTAAGTGAAGCATGTCCAACAGCTTTGGGTTTGACATAGCTTTGTATGTTAGCCAGAGATCGCCCCTGAGTAGGCGATATGTGATGGAGTAAAGCTGTAGTTTTTTGAGACGGTCTGCATAGGGCATCTGTTTGAGGCCAGTAATCCTCTTTGTGAGGTATTTCTGTGGTCTTTCCAGTTGTTGTAGATGTCTTGTGAGGTACATACCAAAAGGGGCGTTGTACTCTATAATGGGTCTAATGAGTGATGAGTAGAGGGGAACAATGGCCTCTTTTTTTCTGGATGAGAATCCTTTTGTGATGAGATGAGCCACATAGAAGGATTTCCTGACCACTGTGGCAATGCGATTATCAAAGGAGAGACTACTGTCCACCTGTGTCCCAAGGTCTCTTATCACATTTTCAGCATTAAGTAGGCTACCGGCTATGTGGTAGTTCATGGGTACAGAGTTTTTACCAAAGGGGATGACAATACACTTTTTGGCATTGAGCTTCAGGCCATGGCTTTGACACCAGGTATCTGTCTCAGTGAGGCCCTTTTATAGTTTGTCCACATCGTTAGGAGTTTCAATTATGGCTCCTAGTTTGCAGTCATCTGCAAACTTTTTTAGCCAAAGACCTTCTGTGTTAGCCTGTACTTCAGAGAAGTAGATACCAAACAGGAGAGGACCCAGGTCTGAACCCTGTGGTACTCCACTTGTCATTGGTCTGATATCGGATTTGGAATCCGCTACTTTCACAGTGTGGGTTCTGTCTGTGAGCCAGTTGGCAACCCATCTTGTGACATAGGGATTTATATCTAGTTTAGTGAGCTTATCTATAATTCCAGAGTGGGGGATGGTGTCAAAAGCCTTGGCGAGATCTAGATAAGCTGTGTGAACCATTTTACCCTCATCTATGGCTTTGGTGACTGCTTCAAAGAAGTCAATCAGGTTTAGGAGACATGATCTGCCTTTTACAAATCCAAACTGGGTAGGGTCCAGAGTTTGGAGATTACCAATGTCTTTGTTTATGAGTTCCACGATGATACGTTCCATGGCCTTGCAGACCAGGCTCATCAGGCTAATGGGGCGGTAATTCCCGGGGTCCATTGTGGCTCCCCCTTTGTGGAGTGGGATAACCATCGCGGTGCGCCATTCAGTGGGTATAAAGCCTGAGGTGAGGCTATGATAGAACATGTTACTCAGATAGGGTGCCAGTTCATTCTGTAGTTTGTGTAGAACGCAGCCTGGGATATTGTCAGGTCCCATGGATGCTGTGTTCTTGGCTTTGGAGAGTGTGTTTTTTACCTGAGCAGCCGTGATTATAGGAACTTTGCATTCTTCCGGTATAGAGATGGGCCCTCTAGGAGTGAGAGGGTGGTAAAGTTAGCACTGAACCTATCTGCTAGGATGTTGGCAATATCAGTAGGTTCTGTATATTTAGTGCCATTGTTCTGTAACTCAGAGCAGATCTGAGTGTTCCCATTTAGATTCTTGACATAGCTATAGAATGCTTTGTGGTTGTCTTTAGAGTCAGTGGCAATTTTGTTTTTGTAACTAGCTTTGGAGGATTTTATCAGGGATCTCAGCTTCTTACTGAGGTTGACCAGTAAAAAGACACATCTGAAATACTTGGCTTGGTTTTCCTTACAGCAGATGGCACTGTTGCCGCAATCTTGAAGTTCACATTTTACAGTGTTTTCTTACATTTAAAAACACAAGCTTGTATTTTACATTTATTTATACAGTTGATAGAATTATGTATTACATTATATTTGACTAGGCTGGCAGCCTTCGCCCATCTCTCCCCAATCGCCACACACACACACACACACACACACACATACACACACACACATATATATATATATATATATATATATATATATATATATATATATATATATATATATATACACACAGATTCAAAGAGAGACTGAACGAGGAGCATAAACTAATTTGATGCAAAGAGCTAAGGGGTCAGCAAGAAACTGATCTTACTGTCTCATCTAATGTTAGCACTTTTCAGATTTTGATTGCTTTACAAATGTATTTATACTATTTTTGTCCTTTTGTGAAAGTTTTTTCTGTTGTCCCATTCATCATCTACCTTACATGGGCATTTAGTAATTGCTTTCCAGGCTTTACTTTCACTGGTCAGTGCTATGACTACACTGCTTTAATCCTTTTTCAATACATCTAAATTTACTCACGTGGTTCCTTTGTTTAATCAATCATTTATATAAAATGGTTATAGTTTTTTTTTTTCTGTTAGATTTGAATAGAATTCCTTTTACAGGTGGAAGAAAAGATAAGTGCCACCAGTATATGTCTATGTAAAACTGACTAAAGCAGCTAATACAAATTAGATAGTGGATGCAAATCATATAAATTATCAAGTTTCTTAGCAGTAAGGAACAGAATAGTGTTAAACTACACAGTGAACTGGGTAGTCAGACATACTTACTTTGTAATAGCTGCACTTTTCCAGGAGAATTCATTAGATGGCAAAATGGCAGACAGAGCTGATTTGGGAAGTATGCTGTATGTTAGATATGGCCAGTACTGACACATACTGAGTTACCACAAGGGAGAAATATATGAGCGAAAATAGAAGATATACATTCATATTTTCTGTACTAACAGGGTATGAGGTGAAGTGACTTAGCTCATGGGATGGGCAATTTCCCATACTGAATTCTATATTATCTGAGGACTTGCACAAGCTGAGATTCAATGCTATCGGTAAGATAAAAAGTCTTTTGGCTTTTCCTGGTTAGAGGTCGCCACAACAGAACTCCCATCTGCTAATGATTGGCAGTGAATTTTTACGGTTCCGAGTTGCCAGCCTGATGCCCAACCTTCAGAGAAGGCATACCCATTCATGCATACACCTACCTGCATGTCTTTAACATCACTCGACCACAGGGGACGACATGCAGACTCCTCACAGAAGGTGGTCCAGCCGAGAATCAAACGGGAGAACCTCTTGCTGTGAGGCGACAACGCTAACCGCTGCACCACGCAGCCTTCTCTCAATGCTATAGGTAAGATGATGGTATTTAATTGCCCCATGGGCACATGCTAGAAATATAATTATTTCAGGTGTCTAGAAGTACTTAAAAGTCAAAGGAGCTCATAGACACTCAGTTGGGTCTATTATGTGCCAAAACAATATGATGATGGTTAGTGGGAAGAACTGATGACTTGGCTTGTCCAAGTCTGTTATCATCTTTAGTAGGTCATGGTACTCTATCAACAGCTTATAGACATCATGTTGTGCTGCTTCAGAGAGGTGGCCCAACCAAGGAAGAGACCTGTAAGAAGGAGGGTATTTGCAATGTCTTGCATGAATGTGGAGGAGGAGCAGTGATGTACTCATAATATGTCAAGTTATGTGTTATTCTTTTTGACTCTGCATTTGACCTGACCAATACACTTATAATGCTGAAGGAAAACTGAGATGTGTCCCTTATTATATGAAGGACTATATCAACTAAACATAGGCAACAAAATCAAATGATAAGATACTGAT
The DNA here is from genome assembly GCF_019279795.1 of Protopterus annectens. Classification (NCBI taxonomy): domain Eukaryota; kingdom Metazoa; phylum Chordata; order Ceratodontiformes; family Protopteridae; genus Protopterus; species Protopterus annectens. The sequence goes on along the minus strand of NC_056731.1, from coordinate 93,071,540 downwards.
GGTGGCATTCCTGTCATCACACAATGGTGCATTATCAAAGTCAGGCAATGGTCCTTCAGTAAAGTTTCCATAGAAATCAGCACTTCTTATGGTTTGAACTCCTGACAAGTTATAAGGTTTTAGGAGGGTCTATGTTGAGTCATTGAATGAGAAAGCCATTGAACCTCTGTTCATTGAACTTAAAATTTGAACGTTCACTTCAGCGAACATTCAGTCATCAAATATTTTACCCAGGGAATGGAGTTGGTTGACCAGCATTAGGAAATTTGCCCTTTTCCCCACTGTAGTGAGATCTTAGAGTTTGTATATTTTAGTAGGGGGATGTGAGGGGTGTAGTCCCCTACCTAGTTGAGTTTGATATACTGTGGTGTGTGTTTCACTATGCACATTGGTCCATTGGTCTGTTTTCCCTTAAGAAGTGCTAAAAGAGCTAGGCAGGTGTGAAAGAGTGGCTAGAGAGTGGCTAGTGTGGCTTCACCCATCCTAGAAGGAGGAGAATGGTGCCTTCAGCTGACCAATGTACTTCTCCTGTAAGCATATGTAGTACTGGGGAATACAGGCTTGCTGACAAGACAATGACAGCAGCCCTCACAGGTGCATGTCTATGTGGGACAACACACACATGTTGGGGGAGGGAACAGAATGCCACCACTCATGTGTGAATATTCAAGTCACCAGGAGATGTAACCAAACAACCCATGATGGCTGACTGTATGACAGCTTCCAAGGAGCCACTGGATAATTGTGGTGAAATATAATAAAAAGTGCTAAACAAAAGTTTTCCAACATGAACTGTTTAAAGTAAATTGATAAATTCTAATTTATATTCTTGATTACATTAATTTCCTTAAACAATTTATTGAAACATTATGTTAAATAATGTTATACTGTATGTATATAAGAATTATCAATTAACCACGCTTAAATGGATTTTATATACATTTTGCCTGTTCATGTGACCTGGGTAATCCCTTATTTCTTCATTTTTACCAGCAGTAAACTCATGAAATTGAGAACTACCTAAGTTCTTCCTATTTTTTAATCAACATCTGGAATATTATGAAATATGATTTGAATTTACTAAGTGATGACATAAAGAAGGTGTGACTATAGATGGCTAGCTAGATTACCACCAGGTCCACAACCATGAATGTGTTCAAAGGGATTCCACAAAGATCCATGCTAGACCATCTCTTTGTTTATCTATTATAGCTCCATGTGGGAGAACTGTGATAGAAAAAAACATTGAATAATGTAACAGTGACATGAAGACACTACTCTAATCCATTAAAATACAATTCAAATCAGATTACACCCCAGTTTATAACACTTGGAATAGTGATTCCTGCAGCACTTAAGTAATACTTGGCACAAACAACAATAACAAGTACTACATGGAAAGAGCCAGGGAGCTCTAAAAACGTAGAAAACACTGGATTATATATAATCTGCCTGGAAAGGTGACTGTTTTTGCCACAACTACAGCTGCCATTGTATCTTCTTAGTTCAAAGTAGGACTTATTCAAAGACTCAATGCAAAATGGTTGCCACAACAAACAAAAGATTTGGACAACTATAGACAGGGAACAATTGAAAAGATTTTGCAACAATAAATAGCATACTTCACAAGATAAAATAAAAAACATAATTCTTTTACAGAACGGAACACAAATGATGATTTATGCTTACTATAAGTTTCACAGATTGGCTATAGGAGCTAGAGACATGAAATCTATTCTTCGTGTATTCATGCTTGCCTCTACATTTATGAGTAATTGATTTAGCTTTTTGTGTATACATTCTAAATATTATCTACCTGATTGTAAAGGGAACATGTTTGCTGCCTTGGAAACTAACAGTGCCTGAAAAGGTACAATGTATAGCATTTATGCATGTTGCTGTAGAAGAATAGCTGAATAAAGGAACATATCTAGATAGACAGATACAGATATAGATAGATAGATAGATAGATAGATAGATAGATAGATAGATAGATAGATACATAGATAGATACATAGATAGATCAGATAGAGATAGCTAGGCAAATATAGATAGACATAGATAGATAGCTAGATAGATTAGATAGACAGATAGATAGATAGATAGATAGATAGATAGATAGATAGATAGATAGATAGATAGATAGATAGATAGACAGATAGATATGAGCCTCATAGAGATGACTAAATGATAATTGTATAGAGTATGAGGCTTAACCTGTTCTAAGAACTTGTTACTGCAAGTAATCTTGAAGTAACATAAACCAACCTTCATGAATACAGCAGTTTAAGGGGCATTCTATAGATAGCATAACCTCTTTACTACTGACCAGTTTTAAGAATGTTGTGCCCCTGTAATTTACAGTTTCTGCTATTTTTTGTTTTGCTCCAAGTCTAATGAAAGTATTCTCCAAACTCATTCTGCATAGCCTCCTAAAACCAAAGGGGAATTAACGAGTGACATTTTCTTTTAAGATGGCCTTAGACTGGACTCCAAATTTCAGAGGCAAAGCAGATGTTGAATCTTCTGTTTTGATGAACAAAAATCCTTTTAATCTCATTTATATACCATGACATTTATAAAAGAGTAAAAGTCTCATTATATATCTCACCTGTTAGTACTACCGCAAAATTGTCATATATTTTTTATAACAATTTGTAATTATTTCTCCAAAATGAACTGATAACTGCATTTCTGTTATAAACTGAACGATTCCAAAATATTGCAGACCATTATCTTCGAATGGTATCTCTGTTCTTAAGAGCTGCTGCATCCCACTTCGATACTACTTCACCAGACACCCTCTTGCCGTTCTTTCTTGTTCTCCATTTTTGTATCTGTCACCATCCCCTTTAAACACTGTACACCCTCTGTTTTTCACTCTGTATTTGGATTCAATCCCTGTGTGCCATCATCTTCCCTTTGCCCATGCTATTTCTATTTTCACAGGTATTTTATTCTGTTGGCATCTATCCCTTATTGGTACCTCTTTCATTAGTGTGACACTTTCCACATCAATCTGAAATGTTTTTAACCTATTCATATGCTTTCCTCAGCTCTCCTAAATGTGCACTGTCTTATATCCTTATTGTCATCTCTCTACATATCTATCAATGTCCCACTTATTTTTTCTATACAGATCTTCTTTGCTGCTATGATACTCTGTCATATCATATAACCTCACAGTGGCTGTACCACCATGATGCATTCCCCTCTCAGTTCTGAATATAATAGCTTTTTAAAGGCAGACCATGATCAGTCCTCACCATTTTTGGTGTCTTAAATGTGGCAAATATTTTAGCATTCTCTGAAAATGCTTAATGTGACAGGACCCACAGAGTGAAAGTTGCAGACTCCAAGTCAGACTGTCGACCAGTCAGAAGTGGAATCCCACAGGGCTCACTTCTAGCCCTCTCCTGTTTGCCATCTTCTTCTCAGAAGTTCAGGCCAACACAGAAGTACTGTGGCTGACCACGTTCACTGATGGCTGTAAGCTAGGAGTCATTATCAACTCCCCAAGTGATGCAGACATCCTACAAAAGGGCCTCTCTGAGACCAATGACTGGTGTCGGAACCATGGCCTGAAGCTTAATGCCAAAAAATGCGTTATCATCCGCTTTGGAAAAAACTCAGTTCCCATGAGTTACCACATTTATGGGAGCCCATTGAACATTGACGGGGCCATAAGACATCTGGGCACCCAGGTCAACAGCCACCTCACCTTCGACCACCACATTGTCACTGTGGTCAGAAAGTCCTTCTACGTGGCACATCTTATAAGCAAAGGCTTCGCATCCAGGAAGAAAGAGGTCATCATCCCTCTCTACTCATCCCTCATTTGACCAATCATTGAATATAATGCTTTGTTTGACATGTACCTGACCAGATACCTACAACAGCTGGAGAGGCTACAAAGTACCTCACAAAAAGGATCCTAGGCCTGAAACGCATGTTCTACATGGACAGACTCAAGAAACGTCAGCTGTTCTCAGTCTCTTATCATCTACGTAGAGGTGATCTCTGCTTGACTTACAAAGCCATGTCTGACCCAGCCCTACTTGATATGCTGCTCCTAAAGAAATACCAATCCCCCTGCATCACACGTTACAGAGATCTCAACCTCATTACTACAATTAACAGAACATGCTGGAGGGACAGGTTCATCTCTCAAAGACTGGCCATACTCTAGAATAAGCTTACCATTGATGTCAAGCAGAGCACCTCACTGGCCCTCTTCAAGAGAAATCTTGATGAGTGGATGGGTAACAGAAAGTTCACCCCAGGGATCACTTCAGTTACCCTACTGGATAGGGGCACTGTGAACTAATATCAGGTGGCATGGTGCCTGGTAATTTTTTTGGGCTAAGCTTGTAAAGGCTCCAGGGCCATTAGCCTAGTACACACCTGTGAACTTATGTGAGGATATGGGTTTCTGCTGTTTCTAATTTATCCAAGTCTTTTGGCTTTCTAATACCATGATGGGAATGGACTCCATTCCTAAGTCAAAGTATGATTAAAGTTCATGAAATTAGTATTGTTTCACTCTTTGATGATAGCCAAAAGTGCTCTTCGCAGCATCTGCAATGTGCCCAGTAATGACTCCTTCTGCAATTCGTATGGTGTTACATGAATTGGTTGTTGTGTCTTTCAGCTTTCGGGGTCGCCACAGCGGAACTCTGGTCCACTAATGATTGGCAGTAGATTTTTACGTGCCGAGTTGCCGGCCCTGATGTGCAACCTTCAACAAAGGTATGCCCATTTATGCATGTCTCCCCACAGAAGATGCTCTAGCTGAGAATTGAACAGGACAATGTCGTACTGTGAGGCGACAATGCTACCGCAGTACCACCACTGCAGTTTTATGTTACATGAATTGATAACATATCTAAATATGATTGTAAATTATTTTTTATGAGACCAGCTTCTCTTACTACTGTTGGAACTGTCTGGGTATCTTTCTTACACATGGCTCTCGTTTCTGCCTGCAGATCCAGGTATTTTATGATTTTGTGTCTCTCTGTAGGCAAGACACTGTAGTCACTAGGTGTGGTGATTTCAATGATCAATGCTACTTTTGTCTTCTTTTCTTGAACCACTATATCTGGTTTTCTAGCATCTGTTTTTTGAACTGTTGGTATTGGGTGATCTCATGTGATATAAACGTCATCATTTTCTATGATTCTTTGTGGCTCATTTTTCCAGTGTTTTTCAGCCACTTCAATACCATAATGCTTGCACAATCTCCAGTGTAACAGTCTCGCCACATTATTATGCCTTTCAGTATACAGTTCATCTGTCATTAGTGCGTTGCAACCAGCAACAAGGTGTGTGACTGTTTCCAATTCGGTTTTACAAAACCTACATATGTCTGTTTTTCCCACATATTCAATGGACTTTGTAAACCAGCGTGTATGTAGCCTGCTATCTTGGGCTGCCAATATTAACCTTTCATTTCTTGATGTGAATTCCCCTCTCCTTAACCATTCCTGCGTTCATTCTTGATCAACATAAGGCTCTTCCAGACATTTTCTATACTTGCAACTATATTTATGTTTTTTCCACATTGCTTGCCTTCTCATTTGGTCCTTTACCTTATATTCTTTCTTTTGTCTTTTAGCACATTCAGTTGCTGGCTGGTTTTTATCTACTTCTGGTTTAATTTCCATTCCTGCTTGACTTCAATATACTTCTGCTAAAATTAAGAAGAGATGTCATCTTAGATTTATTCTCCTCATGTTTCAAAACATTCACTATATTTGGATCCAGTGAGGTCAGCAGATATGTGTGGAGTCCCATGATTGCAGATCTATACATGTAATCAGTTTCAAGGAGGCCCATCACTCCTTCGGAACGGGGGATATATAATCTTGGTATGCAATGATTTTTATAAATCATTTGGTGAGCATGAAGCATCCTTCTTGTTTTAATATCCAATCTATCCAACACTTTTTGGGACCAGTCAATCACTCCAAAACTATAAGTTAGGACAGGAAAAGCAAATTGATTTATAGCTTGGATCTAGTTCCTAGATGTCAATGCTGTTTTCAGGATTAATTTAAGTCTTCTAAAGTACTCCTTACTGAGTTTTATTTGCATTTGTTCATGTTTTATTGCTGATCCTTCATCAATTCCCAAGTATTTATACACTCCCTCTTGCTCAAGCTCTTTCATATCACATTCTTGTCCCAAACTGATGTTTTCCTGGTGCTGCAGTTTTCCTTTTTAAAGGTTGCTTTTGCACATTTATCAAGACCAAATGACATTCCAATATCATCTGAAAGACAAAGAAAAGATGAGAAGTCATTAGACATTGTTGTTTTCTAGAAGCCAAATTGTAGCCATGGCCTAAGCTGTTAAGTAAACAACTTAATGGATTAATGGCAAGGCAGAATAGCAATGGTGATAGAGAGTCATCCTGGAATATCCCCCTTTGGATTTTTATCCCTGGGATAATAATCTTTCCTTTATTACGGCTTAACTGCAAAGTGGTCTGCCACTGTTTCATAGGTACTGTAATGTAGTCAGTCAGTGCAAGGTGTATCTTATACATTTTTAAGCACTCTTCTATCCATGAATGTGGGATACTGTCAAATGCCTTTTTGTAGTCAGTCCATGCCATACTTAGATTCTTCCCCTTCTTACAGCTCCCCACTATAACTTTGTTTAACAACAAATGATCCTTTATTCCATATGACTTTCATTTATTGCCCATTTTGTTCTACTGCCATAAATGAGTTTTCTTCTAAATGACTATAAACTCTGTCGGCATCAATTCCCATGTATAGTTTATACATCGTCGGAAGACAATTAATTGGTCTATAATTTTTAGGGTAGCTTTTAGGTTCACTCTTAAGTAAGATCATTGTTTTTCCTGTTGTTAACCAGTGCAGTGTCTGTTTGGGGTGTGCCTATAAATAGTTCTTACTCATGGCTAGATCCTCCTGCAAAGAAGTTAATACTTTAAGCCAAAAGTTAGGTACTGCATCTGGGCCTGGGGTTTTCCAGTTAGCGGCTTTTCTCAACTTTGTTTCAATCTCTCTGGCTGTTATTTCATCCCACTTCATATCCTGTACCTTTAAACTTTTTATTCTTTCTTTTACTTCTTCTATCCATTTAGCATCTTTGTTATGTTCCACAGGATCATGTCCTCCCTGTGGTCACGTGGGTTTCCTCCGGGTGCTCCAGTTTCCTCTGACATCCCAAAGACATGCTGTAGGTGGATTGGACACTCTAAACTGGCCCTAGGCATGAGTGTGTGCATGTGTGTGCCTTCTGTGGAAGGTTGGGTGCCGGGCTGGCATCTCGACGCTGTAAAACTCCACTGCCAGTCATGAGCAGACAGGTGACCCACTGTGGCGACCCCTAACCGGGAAAAGCCAAAAGATGAAGTTATGTTCCACAGGATTTTCATAGATACTTCTCCAAAATGTATCTGCTTCTTCTTTTTTTGGCAGTCTTTCAATTCCTTTTACCTTATTTCCAAATTCTCTATAAAACTTTTTGGGTCATCAATAAATTGCTTATTTTGTGCTTTTCCCTTCTATTTATCTTCGTATCTTCTAAGTCTTTCCACCTGTTTTGAAATTTTAGTTTATTTCCAATAATGCATAATATATCCTGGTCTGTTCTAATACTGCACACTGCTTTTCTCACATCTATCTTTTTTAATATTTTTGTTTATCTGTTCCCTCTTCTCTAATCTTCTAACAATGACACTTCTTGTCTTAGCTGCTTTATAGTTTTCTCTATTCGATATTTCCATGATGGTATTCACTGTTGCCCCCTCTTTTCCCTTGCTACCCTGTGTTCCTGTGGTAGAACTTTATCAGTTATTAATTTACAGCACAGTACTATATTCTGTTTACTTCTGTTATATCGCATGGATCTCTATGGACAGTCATAATTACTGTGTTCATTTGTTTTATCAAGCTTCTGACGTTTGGGGTTTTATTAACCTTCTGCAGTCTGTTTCTCTCGTTGTCTGACGTTTGGGGTTTTATTAACCTTCTGCAGTCTATTTCTCTCATTGTCTGACGTTTGGGGTTTTATTAACTTTCTGCAGTCTATTTCTCTCATTGTCTGACTTTTGGGGTTTTATTAACCTTCTGCAGTCTATTTCTCTCATTGTCTGACTTTTGGGGTTTTACTAACCTTCTGCAGTCTATTTCTCTCATTGATCTGACGTTTGGGGTTTTATTAACCTTCTGCAGTCTATTTCTCTCATTGTCTGACGTTTGGGGTTTTATTAACCTTCTGCAGTCTATTTCTCTCATTGTCTGATGTTTGGGGTTTTATTAACCTTCTGCAGTCTATTTCTCTAATTGTCTGACGTCTGGGGTTTTATTAACCTTCTGCAGTCTATTTCTCTCATTGTCTGACGTTTGGGGTTTTATTAACCTTCTGCAGTCTATTTCTCTCATTGTCTGACGTTTGGGGTTTTATTAACCTTCTGCAGTCTATTTCTCTCGTTGTCTGACGTTTGGGGTTTTATTAACCTTCTGCAGTCTATTTCTCTCATTGTCTGACGTTTGGGGTTTTATTAACCTTCTGCAGTCTATTTCTCTCATTGTCTGACGTTTGGGGTTTTATTAACCTTCTGCAGTCTATTTCTCTCATTGTCTGACGTTTGGGGTTTTATTAACCTTCTGCAGTCTGTTTCTCTCGTTGATCTTGCTATTTCTGTCTTTGTCTATTAAACCAAGCAACTCTTCTCTTAACTCCTTTTCTTCCAAACTGAGGGCACATCCCTTGTTTTCCGTTTCCTGCAGGCATTCTATAGAAAGTTCTATAGCATCTTCCTGTGGCACATTCTTTTCAATTTTATCCAGTGTCATCTGTTGTTCTGTCATATGGGAACTCACTGGCCTATCACTCCGCAACATTGTCTGCATCAGAGTTTCCACAGTTTCCTGTTCCTTTCCTTGCTGTCCAGCTTCAATTAAATGTTTATACTGGTTTCCTGTAGAAGGCTCCAAAATATCTTTATATGGTACCTGACCAGTTGCTTCCTTTTCCACTGGTTTCCCCTTAATTTGGATATCCATTGCTCTATCCTGTTGTGATGCTTTCTGCGTTTGATTTTCTACACTGAATTCTTCTCTTTGCAGCTGTTCCATTATCTCAATTTCTATTTCTTTGACTTCTCCATTACTAATCTCTTTTTCTCCTTTTCCTCTTAGTCTTCCTATTTTTTGTATTGTAAAGTTTTCCATATCTGGATTCATTTCCCTATATTTTTCTTCAAATATCTATGGTGCTGCTCTTTTGTACTAGTTAGCTTTGCTTTCCCCTTTGCATAAATATTACACCACATTAAATCTATTTTCATTGCCCCTGTCCATATTTCTTCTTCACATGCCTCCTGATCTTCTTGGTTTTCCTTATTCTGGGGACTCACTGCATCATGCCGTGATGTAGTCTGTTTTAGACCTTCTACATTAAATCCTTCACTTCGCAGGCACTCCATAACTTCTTCAACTTCTATTGTTTAACTTCTGCTTTTCTAATCATCTTTTCTACATTACATCTTTGTGCTATTAATCTTTTTATTGTAAACTTTTCCATATCTGGATGCCTTTGTTTGTATTTTTCTTCGAATATCTTTGAGATTGCCTTCTCTATATTAGTTAACTTGGCTTTCTCCTTTGGATAAATATTGCATCATATCAAATCTCTCTTTCTTTCCCATGCCCATATTTCTTTTTTATATTTTTCAAATATCTCTAGGTTTTGTTGTTTATATTTTCTCACTTCCTCAGAGGCTTTGTTTTTCAAAGAGTTCAAAGTTTTTTGATCTATATACTGTTTTTCAAAAATCTGCTGTATTAATGAAAGCACATTTTTATTTGAAGCTTGTGACACTTTTTCCTGCGGAAGTATTTTTCTTTCTCCTAATTTCTCTCTAAATCGTTTGTATATCTTGTGTCTGGAAATTCTGGGCCTTTTACATAATAGTAACAATACATAATTTCATTCTTATCCTCAATAGTCCACTTTATCATCTTTATGGCTCTTCTTTGGCTCATCAATTTTTTGTCGTTTTTGTGGACTGCTACTTCCCTCTACAATGGGGGGGGGGGCATCCTCCCCTTGAGCCTGGCCTTGCCCCATTGTAGGAATGTTTCTGTATTTTGAGGATTCTACACTGTCCTCTTTTCCAGTCCTGGCACCAGTGCACCTACCAGGATTGGGCACGTTTTTATCCTGGGTGTTGTACACTCAGCTACCTTTTTTATTTTTGATTTACTTCTAGCCATGCTATATGCTATATAAATGCAGTCTATATATCAGTGTCACCTTGGTGAGATTTTGTAAAAAACAGGGTCCACCTCACGAAGGTACTCACCAAGACTTGAGGATGAATTCAGTTTCAGCACTACTACTCTCCTTTGCTAGATGACGTTTCATCTCTCTATCAGGACCCCTTCATCTCTCCATCAGGATTATGGGTTATAGTGGATCAATCAATGGAAATTTTAAGTAGCTATCAATAATCAACTAATAAGCAGTATTTACAACATGGTGACAGATAAAATGATCACAAAAATCAGTTCACTGTTATCTCGACCAGTGGAGGCATATCTATTGAAAAGTCTAACTATGCTTTCTATTCTTCTGACACGTTATTCAAACTGTACTTGCTTCATATTCCTTCAGAATTTCTCCAGTTGTATCTGTATTTCTTCTGTTGTATTAAACACTCCCTTGGGCTATTGAATTGTTCCTCTCCTTCATCATCTCCTTCTATAGGGTAATTTATCTATCCAAGATTCTTCATTTGGTTGTAATTCAACAGAGTTGACTAATTTCTCTTCGGTGCATGAACAATTGCTTTTATTACTTTGCCTTTTGCTGTCACATTTTCTGAAACAAAGTCTAATTGCAAGTGTTCTTTTTGAGTCACACATATAGAATTCTCTTGGCCTTTTGCATTTTGAGATTTTATTTTGATGTTTATCACATATTTAATATATTCAGTCGTGTCAATTACCATATTTTCTTTCTTTCATGCCTAATGTACTTACTACTGTTTCCTGTGTAAAATAGCCATCTTTACCTTATTATGCACAAGACTGATGCTTCTATCACACTATTTTCATTCTTTCTTTCTCAGTCTTTGCTTTGTGTCATACCTTTAATGTATGGTCTGTTACTCTGACTAGCCTTTCCTTGTCTTGACATTAGTTTTGTATTGTCACTCAGTCAATACATTTCTGTTTCATTATAGACGCTAGCACAGTATCTGCTCTGTCTTTTCTGGGGCATTTACACATGTTATCATCACTGAACCCACGTTGTTTTCTTCATTATTATCTCAGCGTCTTATTGTTTAATTTAAGTGTATGTTTCCATTCTTTCCTGAATTTCTGAAACGTTGAAGGACCTTATGTAATTTAACATCTAGTAGCACTCTTCTCCTCACCCTAAAAATGCTAAAAGAAGATATCAAATGTCTTGATTAATGTCACTAAACGCAGTTTTTAAAGGTGCAAAGAGCTGGATGACATATTTTGAAGCAAACACATTGATCTTTAGTTGACCAGCCCATAGCCCTTGCTAATTATATATACTAACTTCAAGATTGCTCTGCATTGGGGAAAGGACAAACTCCCCAAGCATCACTATTTACAATCTCACATAGAATAAAAGCCAGCAATGTTCAATCAGCTTTTTTATATGCAGTATGAAAGAGTCATTTAAGACAGATGGGAGATTTAGTTCTTTGGATTTTGAAGATGGAAATAACATGTAGCCTGAGGAAAAAGCACATAGTCAGATTTTTCCTGTTCACATAGGAAAAAATGTAAAATGGAGATGGATTTGTTTTTGCTGATAGTTATCCAGAATCAGGTCACTGGGTAAGTGTATGGGCATTGTTATATGGAATACAATTCTGACATTACAGACTATTTAATGGATTATTTTAAAAAATAATGCAAAACTATGACCATTGAGATAGATTACTATTTGATTTTCATTCTATTTCTTCTACGACCATGGACAAGTGAGTGAATACTAAATAGGTAATAGACTTAGCTGCAGAAGATAATATTATAGACATTGGAAAAGATGCTAAATAGGTTAGTGTTTCACAAAGTTACTTTCATGGACATTTTGTGTAAAGAAACTTATTTTATGAAATTTTGAGAGAGTATAAAGACTGTTATTAGTTTTAAGGCTAAAGGTGATACACAAATTCAACTGCATCTATAGAAATATAATTTGAATGCTGATTATGAGGGGAGGCTATATGATGCAATGTAATTTATTAGTAAATACTCTGCATGTGTTCTTTATTTTGGTCAGTAATTTTTATTATACCATAATGCACCAAAAATAAAAAAAAACATTAGCAAAGCCCTCAAATTATTATTAAGAAAATTATGTTTGGTGGACACCACGTGGCTGTTTGATAACATTGTAGTTTGTGCATGTAATACCATAGAAGAGCTGAAAGTCTTGAGTCTATTTTATTGCAAAACTGGATACAAAATCCAGCTGCATGAGATCTCCGTTGTTCTGTTTGAAGGGATAATGCAGTTACTGATATGCAAATGGTGATGGAATGCTCTTGGAGGGCTAGGTCTTTATCGGAAATTGAATAATATGGGTAACTGTTTCTGACACTGAGCTTGTAAAGTTTATTAGGATACACAGGCTTCTTTTAGTAGGTCTGCTTGCAGATTTTCCAATATTTACTGCCATGTGGGATGTGCTAAGCCTATGGTAGATGAAAATGTAGAAGTGATTACAAAAGTTAATGAATTAATGTGTGTTATTAGGTTATCTGTTCTAGAGAAGGAAACTAAAACTGATGCTAAATTTATGATGCATTGGGTGGTAGAAGATCAAATAGTTAATTTCCAGAAAGGGGGGTCAAATATACTTTCTTTCTTTGCCTTATGATCAAGATTGTATAAATATTTAATTTCATTTTAAAAAGCAACAAGCTGATCATTCATTCTATATACCTATTAAAAGACTAGGAACTCAATCTCACTAAGTCACTTATTACTTTGTAATTAGATTTTTAGGTTCATAGGTTCATAGGTTCGTACTAGGCTATCTGCCCTAGGGCATTTATAAGCCTAGCCAGAGTGTGTGTGGCTTTCACCACCCCTTAGAATGAGAATACTACGCCCATTTATGGTTTAGTTTACTGTGCCTCTGTCTAGTAGTGACACAGAGATGACCCCCGGGGTAAACCTACGATCTCCCATCCACTTGTCAAGATTTCTCTTGAATAGAGTTAGTGAGGGGCTCTGCCTGACATGGATAGGGATTCTGTTCCAGAGTGTAGGGAGCCTCTGGGTTATAAATCTGTCCCTCCAGCACGTCCTATTTATTTCTGTGTTGAGGTTTAAGTCTCTTGCTCTCGTGGCTCTGATGGATTTGGATTTTCTGAGGTGGAGCATGTCCATTAATTCCGGATTGGACATGGCCTTGTACGTCAGGCACAGATCACCTCTGAGTAGGCGGTATGCTACTGAATAGAGCTGGAGTTTTTTCAGTCAGGCAGCATATGACATATGTTTAAGACCCTTTATCCTCTTGGTGAGGAACTTTTGGGGTCTTTCCAACTGCTGCAGGTGTCGGGTAAGATACATCCCAAATGGGGCATTGTACTCAATCATTGACCTGATAAGAGAAGAGTACAGGGGCACAATGACCTCTCTTGATCTAGATGTGAAACCCTTCATGATAAGGTGGGCAATATAGAAGGTCTTCCTAACCACTTTGGCAATGTGAGTGTCAAATGAGAGATTACTGTCAACCTGGGTTCCTAGGTCCCTGATTACCTCTTCCGTACTTAATGGATTACCACCTATGTGGTAATTTGTGGGTACCTTGTTTTTCCCAAAGGGTATGACTATACATTTTTTGGCGTTCAGCTTAAGGCCATGGCTCTGGCACCAATTATCCGTTTCTATGAGGCCTCTCTGAAGGATGTTTGTGTCTGCTGGAGTATCAATTATGGCGCCCAGTTTGCAGTCATCTGCGAACTTTGTCAGCCACAATCCTCCTATGTTTGCCTGTACCTCGGAAAAATAAATGCCGAACAAGAGGGGTCCCAGGACTGAGCCCTGTGGGACACCGCTTGTGACTGGCTTAGAGTCTGACATAGCTCCAGCAACTCTGACCCTGTGGGTTCTGTCCTTGAGCCAGTTTGCAACCCATCTTGTGACATATGGGTTTACATTTAAGCTGGTGAGTTTGTCTATGATGCCTGAGTGGGGTATTGTGTCAAAGGCTTTTGCAAGGTCAAGGTAGGCTGTGTGAACTGCCTTACCCTCATCAATGGCCTTTGTGACTGTTTCAAAAAAGTCGACCAAGTTCAAAAGGCAGGATCTGCCCTTGACAAAGCCAAATTGGGTAGGATCCAATGTCTGTAGGTCCCCAATGTCTTTGTTTATGAGTTACATAATGATCCTCTCCATAGCTTTGCAGACCAGGCTCGTCAAGCTTATGGGGCGGTAATTTCCAGAGTCCGTAGAAGCACTGCCTTTGTGAAGTGGGACCACTGTTGCCGTACGCCACTCTTTGGGTACGTATCCTGTAGTAAGGCTAAGATTAAACAGCAGCCTTGTGTGTGGGTTTAGTTCCTCTTGGAGTTCATGTAGCACACAGCCCGGGACACCGTCCGGTCCCATTGATGCTGTGTTTTTAGCTTTAGAGAGGGTGGCTCTCACCTGGGCATCTGAGATGTTAGGGAGGCTACACTCTGCTGAGATGGTTATTTCTCCTTTGGGGGGGGGGGGTGGAGGAGAAATTTGCACTGAACCTGTCTGCCAGAATGTTGGCAATGTCAGTGGGTTCAGTGTATTTTGTGTCATTTTGGACTAACTCTGAGCATATCTGGGAGTTTCCACCCAGGTTTCTAACATAGCTAAAGAAGGCCTTGTGATTGTCTTTTGTGTCTTTTTCGATTTTTCTCTCAAAGTTGGCCTTGGATGATTTTATGACTGATTGTAGTTTTTTGCTAGTACTGATCAGAGATGCCTTCCCTTTTAGGGATTTTGCTCTGTCATGTAGTAGCTTCCTCCTCCTGTTGTAAAGTTTGTTTGTGGCTGGGGTCCACCAGACCGCGCGCCTGCCTTTGGGGGAATGGGTCTTGGTTTTATTTGGGATTGCATTATCCATGCATTCTTGAAGATGCCTGTAGAAGGCATTTGTAAAGGATTCAGCAGTGTGGGTTGTGGTTTCCACTGGCCCAGGGGCCTTGAAGGATACCACTTCAGTCTTAAGAAGTGTGAAGTTGGCTTTTGAGAAGTTCTTCACTGTGGTCTTTTGTGCAGAGGGTGGGGGCGGGATGTGGATTTCCAGTGAGATTAATTTATGGTCTGATCTTACCAAAGAGGGATATACTTCCGGTGTGGAGCATTTTGCCCCCATGTTTGTGATGATCAGGTCTAGTATATTGTCTCCTCTTGTGGGAATGGTGACTAGTTGTTCCATCGCATTTGAATTTATGAATTCTAGGAAACTTTGGGCTAGGGTGTTGGGGCTTGAGTAATGTTCCCAGTCTATGTTCAGGTAGTTGAAGTCTCCCAATATGATGGTATTTGGAGAGACATTCATACTCTCCAGTGTCTTCAGGAAGGCTGTGTGGTGGTTCCTGAGTTTGAGAGGGTGGTCTGTAGCATGCTACAAACTGTAAGGCAGTTTTGCCTATGGTTAGTTGCACCTGGGTGGTCTCCGATGCTTTATGCGTTGCCACTAACCTGGAGGTGTGGGTATCTTTGATGAATATGGATACTCCCCCTCCTTTTGTGGTTCTGTCCAAGTTTTGGGGCCGGAAAGCATGATATGAGGTAAAACCTGATAGTGCTGGGGTGCTTTCAGGAACCTTGAACCAGGTTTCAGTCACTGCACAGACATTGATGTTTTCCATACTGAGGAGGGCTTCGAGGGCGTAAATCTTGAGGTTTAGACTTCTGGCATTGAGCAGCATTACCCTTAGTTTTTTTCCACTTGTGTTTTCTAGGGAGGTAGGTTTGTCATTTGAGCCTTGCCTAAAAAAGGCACTATGGGGGTGGCAAGAGCCTTGGCCAATATCCGGAAGCCCAGGGGTGACAGGTGCAAGCCATCCCTTGCGAAGCAGCGTGGCTTGTCAAGCATGTCATCCCAAGCAGACAGACATTGGATCCCCTTAGAATGACACCAGTAATTAAGCCAATTGTTAAAACTGATCATTTTGTCTTTGTACTGTGGCATCATTCTTGGTGAGGGTAAGATGCTGCTCAG
This sequence comes from Protopterus annectens, assembly GCF_019279795.1. Classification (NCBI taxonomy): domain Eukaryota; kingdom Metazoa; phylum Chordata; order Ceratodontiformes; family Protopteridae; genus Protopterus; species Protopterus annectens. The sequence continues at coordinate 93,055,295 of NC_056731.1, read as the reverse complement.
GGTCAGGGTCATACCGGCCTGGGCTACATAATCAGAGAGCTCCTCTATGTCTCTTTTCATGTAGTCCAGGGAGGTACATCTCAGGTCGTTCACACCGGCATGTACAATGACTGAGTCATATTTGTACTTGCTGTGGAGTGACCTGAGTGCTTGTGTTATGTGGCGGATTCTAGCTCCCGACAGGCAGCTTACTGTGACCTTTTCCTTGTTCAGTCTGGTGAGCGGGACGTCAGTGTGTCTGACTATGGAGTCACCTATTACAAGTGTGTCTGGCATGTTGGTTGGCCTTAAGGGCTGTGACTGTTTAGCACACTGACTTTGTGAACTATGTGTTGCATGTGCTATGTCTTGAGGTGGCGGTTGCTTGGGTGTCTGCTTTGGAGGCCTCTGTTGTTTTGGTAGATTTTTAATCAGTGCCTCCGAGTATGTTTTTGTGTGTTTATGTGTTTGGTTTGCAGTTGTGATAGTTCTATGTGAGACTGGGTTTGTGGTGTGTGTGGTTACCTTCTCCTCCTGACTGGTCTTGCCAGTACTGAATTGAGAGAGCTTAGCTTCCAGTTTGGCTATATAGTTGCATCTCTCGCATATATTTGTATTTGTTGGGAGGAGGAGAGGGTTGTCTGTGTACATGAGGCAATTGTAACATTGCCTCAAGATTCCCAGATTCACCAGCTGAACAGGAGAGGACGCCAGCAACTGACCCTTCGATATGCTAGAAATAGTGAAAAAGATTGCTGTGTAACTGAGTCAGAAAGGACCTATAGGGAAATGGGTACTCAAGGGAATTTAGGTGAATGAAGTACTGTCTTTTGTTTAAGAGTGCTTTACCTGTATAAAAAATGCTTTAGGAGCAAGTGCTGGGCTTTTCAGATAGAGTATAGGCTGTTTAGATTGCAAGTAGAGCAGTTCTAAGGGAAAAATTGAAGAGCAGACTTTACGGAGCCAGAAATAGTTTAACCTTGATTAACCGGCGCTACCCGATGCTGCTCTATGAGCAACTTCGCGCTAATTCGCGCAAAAACAGGCTTTATAGCAGGGGGTTGAAAAGAGCCAGGAATTGACCCAAAATGGCCAATAAACTACAAGTTGCTGGACTGGAACCACTCCTCTAGGGACAAATAGGTTGCTCAGTGCTCCCCACTCCCACTGGTGAACAAAGAAGCTTCCTCTTATCCAAATAAGGATATGGATAGCACAGGAACTAAGACAAAGCCCAGAGATCAGCAAAATCTGAAGACTGGACTATTCTAGTTCAGAAAAGCGGGAAAACAAGGATATCTTTTTTCATTGAGTTTCTCAGAGAACATAATGGGCATTGAGTTTTATTTATAGAACATTGTGACCTGGGTGTTTCTAAGGGTCCCGCAGTTGTATAGAAGGTATGTCAAATAACAGGAAGATCAAGTCACCTGAAATTATTGCTGTGACTTTCATTTATGGCAATATATGGCTTAATTATGAAGCATTATTTTTTTGGTGGGGGTGGGTGATTGGGAAGATTGAAGAAATACAACAAACTAAGTTGCTCCAATAACAGGTTAATATGAGCACAAAGGCAGTAAGGCAGCCATACATCTGGTTCAGTAGTACTGTGTGTTTTAGGTTTCCATGATTTATGATACTTGTAACAGCACTATATTCGTACCCATATTATTATACTGTATTGTGTTGTACAACTTGCGCTGTTTGTTCCCTCCATGCTTGCGTTATGCCTTATTCAGTTTCTATGTGATCCTATACTTACCTGTAGGTTGCCTACTTTTTAGCATAAACGTCATATTATATTGTATTGCATCAGTATAGTAGTAGTATTTACATCATGTCTTGCATAACATAGCAGTATGTTGCACATCATCCCTTTCAGCCAACTCCTGCCTGTGTATTATACTTCTCAGCTACAATGGGCTACAGTCTGCCCTTACCTTGTCTGTTACCATCTTATAAGCAATGGACACTTTGAATCAATGAAGCAACTGCCTTATGTTCATTGACAACTCAGCACTGTATCAAATGCAGAGCTTACCCATGAGATATGCAAATGCTTTTAGAAACTGGAGGCTAACTTCAATCAAACCAAAATGATTGTACAGACGCATTGTATATATTTCCTATATATTTCCCACTGTAATCAAACTTTGGCACTAAACTCACACATGTTTAGGTATCTTTTTTTTTAGTTCCCTGAGACCTCATTGTTACTGGCTCAGCCCCCACTACCCAATGTCCACACCAGGTCTACCAGCTACTCTCCAACCCCATCAGGATGTACTCAGTTTTTGCTGGGGCTGGATGCAGATCCTGAAGGTATTCTGGGGGCTCAGTTCATCTGTGCTTTCATTGGAGGAATTTTTTTTAATGACCTACCTACTTCCCCTTTCCCACCCATGACAGCCATTGTGTACATCCAAGCCCGTCTCCACTCTTTGGACCAACCCCTATTTAGGGGGTATATCAGTAAGCATCCTTCCACCTGGGATGCCTGGGATTGTCAAGTCCATCCCTTTTCTGCAGTTCCATCAGTCTCCCGAGCTGTTAATCAAACATGAGTAAGCTGGGCCATAGTCCAGGATTTATCTCACTACTCCAATGGAGTGGTTCAGGGAAATCCCTTCTTATGAGTCTTAGGCAGTGTACTTCTACCCACAGACCTTGGCCACATTTTCATACCTTACAAATTATTAGACTTTGTACTTTGAAACATGCCCACATCTTACATAGTAAAAATGCACTTGCAGTCACTGTGTTTTAAACAAGTATGGGTCACTTGAGCTGTGTGCTATAGCTCCCAAGGAAAACAGACCATTATGATACCTTTGACAATGTCCTAGCTATTGGTGCCTCAGTTGTCACACACAGTGATGTGCTACTCATTTGGCTGTGCAAGGACAAAGAGATAGGGAGACTACTGCACCACTCCCATAGTATGTTCTTCCCTGGTGAGATCAGATCATTGGTCTGTCTCATCTGAAGTTTCTATCCCAACCAGCCACCCCCAGCCGTAATCAAGCTAGAAAACTTCCCAAAAGCTGACTACAACCTCCTAAGGGAGGGTATTAATAGCTTCACAAAACTGCCCCCTCAGATGATGCAGACAACAATGCTGAACAGTATGCCACTGCACTATATAAGCACCTATACAACTACATGGATTCAGCGATAACCAACAGAACTAAAACCTGCTCATCAAGGAAACATAAACCTGACTGGTGGACATCCTTTATCAACAGGCTTTACAACAAAAGGAAGAAACTGTTGTCCAAGGGTAAAAAGGAACAAATTCCAAATTGGAAAAACTCCCTCCTTAGCCTCAACAAGCAAATTAGATCACTAGGGAAAACCTACAAAGCCAGTTATGAATCAAAACTAGCCTACAAAACAAAGGGAAACCACAAAACCTTTTTCACTTATGTCAGAAACCTCCATGGCAAAGCCCAGGTTTGTTCTGAATTAGTACTTAACAGTATCACTTACACTGATCCTGTTGACTTAGCCAATCAGCTAGCAGATGGGTTCAATACAACCTTCAACCCCCTTATCCTTCCCCAAAGGTCCTTTCAACATCTCTGATACTTGTCCCTCACCTCACATCTCCATAGATGAAGTGCTAAAGGCCCTATCCAAGGCAATAAAAACACAGCTTCCATGGGACCCAATAGTATCCCAGGCTGTATTCTGCACCATCTCCAGCAAGAACTATATTTGCCACTGAGCACCCTATTTAACCACAGCCTAAGTACAGGCTTCTTTCCAGCAGAGTGAAGAACTGCCATTGTCATCCCCTTGCACAAAAGTGGTGTCACTACTGACCCTGAAAACTTTTGCCCATTAGCTTGACAAGTCTGATCTGTAAAGCCATGGACTGTATTATTATGGATCTCATAAACAAGGACATAGGCAATCTCCAAGCAGCTCAGATTCGTGAAGGGAAGATCTTGCCTGTTCAAATTGTTTGACTTCTTTGAGACTGTCACCAAGGCTCTGGATGAAGGAAAGTCAGTACATACGGCTTACCTTGACTTGGCCAAGGCCTTTGACACAATTCCCCACCCAGGCATCATCACAACTTGGTGTAAATACCTATCTCTTCAGGTGAGTGGCCAGCTGGCTCACTGACAGGACCCTCAAGGTCAAAATTGGTGTCTCCACCTCTGATAGCAGACCTGTCATTAGTGGAGTTCCCCAGGGATCTATCCTGGGACCCCTACTGTTTGGCATGTACTTCTCAGAGGTCCAGGCAAAGACAAAAGGCCTGCAGCTGACCAAGTTTGAAGACGACTGTAAATTAGGTGCTGTCATTGACTTCCCAAATGATGTTAACATACTGCAAGATGGTCTCACAGCAACTAATGAGTGGTGTCAAAGTCATGACCTCAAGTTAAATGCAAAAAAATGTAACATCATACCATTTGGTTAAAACATGCCTCCCTACTGATTACATATCAATGGCAATCCCCTAATCACACAACTTGTAGTGAGAGACCTGGGTACTCAGATTGACAACAATCTCACATTCGACCATCATGTAGCTGCAGTGGTCAGAAAAGCCTTTTACCTGATTCATTTCAAAAGTAAAGGGATTGCTTCCAGAAAAAAGGAGGTTATTACCTGTCGACACTCCTCCATTAGACCAATAATTGAGTATAACGCCCCATTTGGTATGTACCTCTCTAAACACCTGCACCAACTGGAAAGGCCACAGAAATACCTCACAAAGAGAATCCATGGCCTCCAACACCTGTCCTATGCGGACAGGCTGAAATCACTATCGCTTTACTTGTTATCATGCAGATTGCTCAGAGGTGATCTGTGTCTTGCCTACAAGGCAACCTGGTACCCTGCCCTGCTAGAGATGCTCCATATCCATAAGTCTAACTCTTCATGCATTACCTGCTTGAAAAGCCTGAATCTAATATGCAACATCAACAAAACCTGCTTGAGAGACAGGTTTGTCTCACAGAGGTGGCCCCATCTCTGGAATAGACTTCCCATACATGTCAAACAGAGTACCTCGCTGATCCCCTTCAAGTGCAACCTTGATGAGTGGATGGGAAACCACAAATTTGTCCCAGGGGTTCAACCTTTGTCCCTCATTGACAGGGGTGACAAGTGCTGACTGAGGTTTCTCTTTTGGGGATAAACTTTTGACTAGGGTTATAAGGGCCGCAGGGCCATTAGCCTAATAACCTCCCATGATCCTATGATCCTGTGACAATTAGCTGTATCACCAGTGCAAGGATATAAGATGTCAAGAAGGTTGTTAAAGCCCTCAACCAAAACACAGATGCAACCTGATTGTTTCTAATGTGGAAATAAATTACCTTAGATTCCCAACCTTGTGGCAGATGAAGAGAGATATGGCTGAGTTCTCAGTGTAAGTGTCATAATCTGGGATGAAGTTAATCCTGAGCAGCAACTTACCATTACCTAGAATAATGCCATAATTCCAACAAATCATAACCAAATATAACAAATGGATTAATTATTGGTGTCTTTCTAGGGGGATCTAATAGGTGTCAATATGGAAGGTCATAGTGTACAGAACCATCTGCTCATCTCCTGTCGGGGTTTCTTCATATTATCTAAGACCCATTCTGCTTACTTAGTTTCTTTTTTAGCCCGAAATAGCCATCTGATCCTTCAAGCTTAACACATTCTAATCAGACCTATATAAAGTAACCATTGCTTAATATTAGAAATCACAAGAAAAAGGTCCTTACTAGAGGCCTTCTTAACCACTGAGTGCGACATATCTGATTAATTACTGAAACATGTTTTTAGTATAATGCTCCCTTTTTACTTAACTCCCATCCCTTTGTCAGATCCTCAGGTGAGAGACGAGGCATATCTTTATTAATCTGTAGCCCTTTTACACTGTGAAATATCCAGCATGACAGTAAACTCAAAATACTGAATATTACATGACACTAATAAATAATTCAAATTATTATCTACAGCACCATTTATGTTTGTCCTATTGCCCATATGCCTATCTTCACCAGCCTCAATTCCCAACTATTGAGGTTAATGCAGTCATCTTGGGTGCTTTCAACTACACATTCATTAATGGACAAAATTGCACAACCAATAAATATGCTCAATGGTTCCTTACCTATATCAATGTGAATTCCATTGACTAAGTAGCACCCTCACCTATTAGAGAGAAAAAAATCTCTTGCTATCTTGTACTTACCAATATAGCACTTATCTGCTCTATGGCCAAGGTTTCCACCTCCCTGATTAAGACAGACCATCAGAATAGTATATTCTTCTTAAGAACTTAGCTAATAACTAAATAAAAACTACAACATTGAGACATGTGTCGAAGTCCAACCTAATTTTCTCAGATGACTTAATGAAATTTAAACTAAAGGTTGTCCCTACCACAGGCCCTACATAAAAAAAAAAAAAAAAAAAAAAAACAGCTGCATATCCTACTGAGTGTTACATTCTGCCATATGTATGATGAAACTTTTCAAAAAAAATATCCCTCTGGTGTTACCCCATTATCAACATACTTTTCAATAATGAAAAAAAAAACTTCTCACCATAAGGAATACACTCAAATCTACCCACTACAGAAATAATAAAAAGGTATGTAAGAAACTGAAGGGCAATAGCAAAAATAGCAACATCTCTTCCAAAGACAATCAAAGTTATTGTTCAACTGTGTCAAAAATCACAGAAGAATTACCAAATATTACACAGAACTAATCTTGAGTGGCAAGACCTGCTTTAATCCATGTAAGATTGATAAAATTAATAGAGGCTAAAAACAGTTTCAGTTGATTTCAACCCTCCCTGTTTTTCTCCATTTGCTCTTTAATCATAAGCTCCCACATAATTATCTCCCTATAGATCTTAAACATCCTCTTCGAAACCAAAAATGTTAGTTCTGTAGGCCATGACAATATATTGGGCTATGCTTTAGTCAGCACTGAACATAAGCTGACTGGCTGTTTTCTAAACCTATTCTATTTCACCCTCTCCATGGATACATGCCATCGTTTGGATACCAGCAATAGTAAAACTCTAAACAAGGTAGGCCTTATTCCTGCCCTTAGTAACTACAGTGTCACCCATATTATTTGTAACTTCATTAAATATGTTATTATAGAACTCATAAATAATTATAGTGGTAGCTTACATTGCCTTGATCTTTATCGTACCACTGTAAATCATTCCACATTTGGCAGTGTACTCAGAGTTCAGGGTTCCAAGAGATTCTGTCTCACTGCTCCACTTTGATCTTAGATGGCATTGATTACAGTGTTTTTCATTTGTTCAATGGTATAGCCAATGAAAGACAGAGACAGAGAGAGGGGGAGAGAGAGCGAGAGAGAGAGAGAGAGAGAAAGAGATACTTCCTGGAGCACATCAGGTTAAAAGTGGACCAGTAACAAACATGAAATGATAGTGAGGTGGTGACTTTAAAATTATGGACGGATAATAGGTACTGCTGTCTAGCTTAGTGATAGCTCCACAAGGCTGCCTCTGCATTTCTCTTTCAGTGCTCTGGAGAGAACAGATAGTGTCTTAGCTTATTGTAAGCCTACTGACTCCAGTTTCCTTACTTCAACATGGAAGAGGCATTTTGCTGCATTTGGTTTACTAAGAGAGGCAATAGCAGCATCTGTGAATAGGCATATTCAACCTCTCTAAATGAAACAGAGCTGATTCTTTTTGAAGCTATAATCAGGTATGGATCATTTCTATAAAATATTACATTTGTGGTTGCGGAATGGATATTGATGGAGTATTGTCATTCTGACAAGTAATGTGGCTAGTCATGTAACTTGTTCAGCAATCAGAATTCCTCTCATATTACATGTGTGACACATTGGAAATGACAGAATGACAGCTAGAACGCAGAACTTTTAGGAGAAATAAAAGGATGTTGTCTTCCTGACCTGTCAAACACTTCAACAATAATATATGTCTGCGTGCAGCTGACAGTATTATATTAAATATTCTGACTGGATTCATCTCTCATTACCCACCATGGAGAAAGAGCTGACCCTTATAGGACAGTTTATAAATTTGAAAGTTGTACTGACTTTTATCATTTTAATAAAATTCATTTGTTGTTTGAGGCATGACGTGGATGTGACTAATAATTTATTTTACACATTTTACTTGGCTAGTTGTTTTAAGACGAATTGTTTAAAAATATTTCAAAATCAAGAAGAGAATTGTGTTAGTATTCTTTTCATGAAAAATATTTTAATTTGGAACTTATGTCACTGGACATTTCAGACTATGGTAATGTTAAAGTTATATTATTGTATTACACCAATGAATGTTGCTGGTTTCATTATTTTTGTACTGCTTTATCTGCATAATTAAACTAATAACTTTAGATGAAATCTTTAGTATTGCGCAGATGCTATAGATCCAACACACAGAAATGCACACACATACTTACATTTTTCAACATTCCCTGATTTTACAGAACATCCCACATTTTTCCTCAGGTGATTTCTCTCTCTTTTGTAAAATTAGTGCTTTTCTGACAGATCATTAAAAATTACACTCACCAAGAACGGCACAAATGTTGGCATTCCAGCCTGCTTTTGCAATTACATAGTAAGGCACAACTTTTTAGTCTAGTAAGTCTTCTCATTTGCATTTGTGCATGCACACATAAAAACTCACACATACATTCATGCATGTACATACATGTACACACACATATGCAGACTCATGTGCACGCACATGTGCACATGCACACTCACAAACACACATATCTCTAGGCTGTAAGTATGCATGCACAACTTGCAACAGTGCAAACACAGTGCAGTAAGTATACACATCTGGGGTAGCTATAACAGGATCAGATCCAGCACATGATAACATAGACACTTGCTTGGGACTGGTGCTAGCTGGGGGTCTCCCTAAGCATCAGCATTAAAAAACATATATATATTTTATACTGTCCCCAGTCCCACCCACATCTCTGCTCCTCTGCTTTGCTTTGACATTTAGTAACTCTGATTTCTTGTTTTTTATTGGTGCAAAGGTAGACCCAATGAGAGACAGAGAGACTTCACGGACCTTTTCAAAGTTGAACAAAATCAACCAGCAGCAGGACAAACCTCCAAATCTAGTGGTGTGTGTGTGTGTGTGTGTGTGTGTGTGTGTGTGTGTGTGTGTGTGTGTGTGTGTGTGTGTGTGTGTGTGTGTGTGTGTGTGTGTGCGTGTGTGTGTGCACTCGCGCTCACACATGTACTCCTTCAGGCAGAGGACATACTTTTGATTCTTATTAGTTCATAGTTTTGCAAAACATTCCTAACTTTGTCTCATAATTTTGCCTTCAAACTCAAAAAATACTTTATTTCCTGGTAAATCAGCAAGGATAACAGTTAGTCAGTAATAGCAGTTATTTGAGTTTCATAACTCTTATTATTCAGAAAAACATTTGGTTTGTAAAACCTGCTGTTCTGTTAATGTTTTAATTAAATTAGGTGTTGCCTGTCTCCACTTTTGCCATTTTCACAAAACATTCTTGATATTGCTTCATATGTTTTCCTGTTACTTATAAAATGTTTGCTTTTTGATTATCTTTTGAATCACTAAGGATTACAATCAGTCATTAATGCCTGTTAGAGCTTCATAGTTATTATTCAGGAAATGCATATCTATTCAACATCCATTTTTTCTGTTAAACTTTTAATGAATTACAATTGTCTGCCTCTCATCTATACCCAACTTTGCAGTAGTCTTTAAAATAGTTATCCCCTTTGGGAAAAAAATGTACCCATGAATTACCATATAGGTGGCAGTACACTAAACACCGAAAGTGTGGTAAGAGACTTAGGGACGCAGGTGAACACTGGCCTCACCTTTGATAACCACATCACCACAACAGTCAGGAAATCATTATATGTGGCACATGTCATCACTAAGGGCTTTTCATCCAGAAAATAGGAGGCCATTGTCCCACTGTACTCATCTCTCATTATACCCATTATAGAATACAACCGACCGTTTGGTATGTACCTCTCAAGAAATCTGCAACAACTGGAAAGGCCGCAGAAATACCTCACTAAAAGAATCACAGGCCTAAAGCAGATGCCCTACGCTGACCATCTAAAAAAACTCCACCTATACTCTGTTGCATATTGTCTACTCAGAGGCGATCTCTGCTTAACACATAAGACCATGTCAAACCCAGAACTGTTGGACATGCTACACTTAAAGAAATCCAAATCCATCAGAGACACATGCTCCAGGGATCTAAACCTTGTCATCACAATGAACAAAACATGCTGGAAGGATAGGTTCCTGACCCAGAGACTCCCCAGACTCTGGAATAGACTGCCCATACATGTCAAACAGAGCGCCTCTTTGGCCTTTTTCAAAAGGAGCCTTGATGATTGGATGGGAGATAGGAAGTTCACCTCAGGGATCACGTCAGTCACCCAGCTAGAAAGGGGTCCAGGGAAGTAAATACTGTGGGAAGAAATAGCCAGGGAATTGTTATGGCTAGGCTTGTATAGGCCCTAGAGTCAATAGCCTAGTAACAACCTATGAATCTATTGCGTTATATTTTTGACCTGTCCCTCATTAAATTCTTTCTTTTCTGGCAAATCACTGAAAATCACAGAAAATTAATATACACACCACTGTATTGCCTTAAAGTCTCTACAATGGCTAGAACTCCCACAACTACTACATCTCTACCAATTTCACATGCTGCACTCTGTGCTCTTTAAACCATACTACTGTCCATCTTTAGCTCTCCTTGTCTCTGTCTACACCCCATCTCGACCCCTCCGCACCTCTAATCAACAATTGCTTGATATTTACCACCCAAATAAGTCAGTAGGTAAGCTACTCTGCAAACACTCTGTGGCCCAAGCCTGGAACACACTTCCCCTTGACATACGCTGAATCTCTCACACCCCACTATTTAAAAAGAAACTTAAGACACATTTACTCAATTCCAGAATCTGGCCCTGCTATGACCCTACATAGTTCTCTCCTCCCCCCACATTGAAATCACTCTCAGTTGATCCTTGTCACACTCTGCACTCTGCCTCACTAGTACAGTTACATAGTATCTTGAGAAGAAAAAAAAAACAATTGCTGTCATTTAACTGTTGTTAGTGTTGTTTTCTGTTGTTAACTACTGTAATGCTAGTTTTATTTCTATTGTCTGCTGTGCTTGTCTACTACTGTAATGTTTTATTTGTACTATTTGGAGCTTTTCTCCTCGGGTCTCCACTGAAAATGGGACAAAATCCCAGTTGGACTTACCCGGTTAACAAATGTCAATAAATAAATAAATAAATAAATAATAGTGTTTCATAGTGGTTATTGTTCAGAAAATGGTTTGATTACATCCCCCTACTTTTGCATATTTTGGATTTTCAGCAAATTACTTAAAGGAGAAATACACCCAGAAACTGAAAAAAAAATGTTTATTTCATCATGTTTTGATACATTTTAACACCACTTTTGAACTATATATATATTTTTATATTTTTAAATGTAATTCCAGCAACTGTCCATATGAAGTCCGGCATCTTGATTTTTTAGTCTACCTCTAGGTATCCCACAATGCAGTGTTTGGCTTTAAAATATTACAACATAGTCCTTAAGCTCCTGTCAGTGCATTGACTTTACATGCATTTTCACATATACTGCACTTTCTTTTAGTCAGTCAGGTTTAATTACTATTTCTTACTTTTCAATGATTACTTAAAAGACAAACAGTGATAATAACACAGAACAGTATTCCCACTGCATGTTATTTCTTTTTCTTTCTAAAGTGGCCAATTTTCATTATTTTGTTATACCTGAGTTGTAGTCTGTAAACCCATCCTCCCTCCCCTAAACATCTCTCCTTTGTGTCTGTTAAATTGGTGAAGATAACTTACTGCTGTGATTGATAGCTCAAAGCAGGAGGCAAAATTCATGTACTGCTGCCTTGTACTATCCACCTACTTACAGTGGGACACTTATTTGTATTGCACTACAGCTTCTTTCTGTCCTCACATTTTAACCATTACAACCTACTATTGATTTGCAAACCTTCATTTTTCATCGATTCCTGAGAAAGAAAAATTATTAAACAATTGTGTCACAAAGGCCATAAAAATAATTATTTTAAGTGTATCACAGTCCTATATAAAACACAATGTTTTATTTTTACAGCCTTTGTGACACAATTATTTAACAATTTTTCTTTCTCAGGAATCCCCAAAAATTAAGTGCCCCACTGTGAGTAGACAGATAGTACAAGGCAACAGTACATGAACTTTGTCTCCTGCTGTGAGCTATCAAACACATCAGCAAACAGCTCAAATTACCTTTGGCACTTTGACAGATACAAGGGGGAAGTCTTTAGGAGGTGGGGAGATGAGTTTAAAAGCTACAACTCTTGCATAACAAACGAAAAAAAATTGACTACTTTAGAAAGAAAAAGAAATAACTGACACTAAGAATACTGTTCTATGTGATTATCCCTGTTTGTCTTTTATGTAGTCATTGAAAGCAAGAAATGGTAATTAAACCTGACTGACTAAATGAAAGCAGGGTACATGTGAAAATATATGTAAAGTTAATGCACTGACAGGAACTCAGAGGCTATGATGTAATATTTTAAAGCCAAACAGTACACTGTGGGATACCTACAGGTAAAAATCAAGGTGCTGGACTCCCATGTGGGCAGACTCTGGAATTAGATTTAAAAATATAAAGAAAGTACACAGAGTCCAAAAGTAGTGATAAAATGTAGGAAACATCAAAACTTGATTAAATAAATATGTTTTTTTCAGTCAGTGAGTGCATTTTTTTCTTTAACCAGGCAAGTGCTCCTAGGTTGCCCCTGAAAATGGGCACTATGTCTAAAGGGTTTACCAGATGGCTTTGTCTCGAATTCTTTAGCAAACAAGTTCCTTGTAAAATGTGTGGCTTTCTGACAAGCTGTTCAGGATTGCAGTCATTAAATTATGACATGAATGCGAGATTCAGACTTTGTATCCTTTATAAAATGCCTGCTAATGCAAATATTGTGGTTCTAGTAAAGGTCTATGTAGATAAGACATAGTTAAGGTTTGTTCTTTGTCTCTGATTCTTGACCAAAGAATTTGAGAGGACAGAGTTGAGTTGCAATGTATTATTTAGACGAAGTAAGATGAGATACATTTCTGAGTCATTGTTTATGCTGTTCATTCATTTACATTATCTCAAGCAGATATCTGAAGTTTGCAGTCATACAAATGGCTGCAATTGATAGTCACACCTGTGTGTGTGTGTGTGTGTGTGTGTGTGTGTGTGTGTGTGTGTGTGTGTGCATGCCTGTGCGTGTACGTGTGTGTGTGTGTGTGTGTGTGTGTGTGTGTGTGTGTGTGTGTGTGTGTGTGTGTCTGTGTGTGTGTGTGTGTGTGTGTGTGTGTGTGTGTGTGTGTGTGTGTGTGTGTGTGTGTGTGTGTGTGTGTGTGTGTAGAGGGCAGAATTCTCAATTGTCCCTAATTTTGTCTTGTATTTGTAGTCTGTTCCTGGTAAATTTGTGATTTTCTAATAAAGTAATGTGGACTGCAGTCTTTAAATAATGACAAACATTTGAGTGTCATATTGTATATCCTTCCAAATATGCTTGCTCATACAAAACTTTTTATACTACAAAAGAACAGGATTAAAAAGTTATTCCTTATTTTGTGTCTTTGCCTCTGATTCTTGAACTAAGAGGCTGAAAGGGTATGGTGGTGTCAGTGGGTTATACTGTATGGCCCTCTTAGCACTGAGTTGGAATATATTTCCAACTCATTATTTCTACATTTGCTCATTCATTTGATTACAAGCAAATATCAGAGGTCTACACAGTCAAACATGGGGTCATAATTAATGGCCACATGTGTGTGTGTGTGTGTGTGTGTGTGTGTGTGTGTGTGTGTGTGTGTGTGTGTGTGTGTGTGTGTGTGAAAATACTTGATTCCTATATCCCACAGTAGTTATGATACCTGGTTTCTTTGTTTTGTTGATAGTGTGTTCATTATTTGGTTGTGAATAAACTAGACAGCAGGAAGTTTGATGCTAATATTTATCTAGGAATATATATTTTTTTACTTTAGCTTATTTTTTGCAGACACTTGAGGAGTGAAACGCACTGTGTCAAGCTACAACAGTTAGACAGGTACTTATTACAGATAAGTGAGGCTCTGAGCTGATAATAATCTGTTTCCTGTAGTGCTGGGTTTAATTCCTTCAACCTTTGTTTCTCTATTGTATGACTCTGGCCAAGTCACTTCACCAGACAGTGCTCCTGGGATGCCCCTGACAAGGAAACTTGTATCCAGTGGGCTGTCCCAAGTTGCTAGGAAATGTCTTACACCTTGTCTGTTGAATTCTTGCACCCTTAATATCGTAGCTATTTAGTGACATTTGTCTATGAATCTAAGCAAAATTCTGGTAGTTTAAAGCCTTGCCATTTACACTTCCATGGTTTACTGCTGCTCATACTAAGCAATGTTTAATGCGGCAGTTTCTGTTTTATTTTGTTCAGCAAATGGTTGTCATTTTTTTGTTGTAAAATTTGAAATAAAGGTTATACATTAAATCCAAATTTCTATGATCATTATAAAGTAAAAAAGAAAACTCTGTGCATATTGGCAGGTTTGAAAAGTATTGTATAGTACCTGAGAAGACACAACCAATTAGTGGGATTTAAGTATGGGTTGGGGGGGTAATACAATATCCTGCAAATGAAACATCTCTGGCTATAGTTTTGCATCATTTAAAAGCACAAGTGCCCTAAACATTCAGGCTGTGTATAATGAGGGCGAATTTGCACATTATGTCCCCACCCTACATAGACATGAATTTTTACATAAGCACATTTGGAGAGTTCTGATTAAACATATTCTGCTATGATTTTTGATACTATCATGATATTGCTTTAAAAGCTGGGAGATTGAGAGATATACCTTATCAATTTGGTTTTGCAAATTGTAAGTCCAGTCTTTTTGAATCTGGTGGTATTCTTTGAAAAAGTGACCAACAATGGTAATGGCCTATCAATGTGGACTCTATTCTAGTATTATCAGTGAAACACAGCCACTAATATTATAATTCACTCTGATATTACCAAACAGATCTCATCTACTTAAATAAGAACTACTGTGTATCCAGCTGGATAACAAACTGGCTCTCAAACAGAACTCATACATTTAGGGTTGGTGATACACTGCACTCAGAGTCTTGTCACCAGCCATATCTCACATAGTTCCATACTGGGTATTATCTTTTTCACTGTAGTTTTCTCTGACTCCAAGTTGATGGCAAGTCTCTATTGCTAGCAACGTTTGCAGATAACTACAAACTAGTTATTGTCATTAACTTTCCTACTTATACCCATATCTTGCAAGATTCTTTAACTGCACTATTATTTGATATCATGAGCATGGATCCTAGGTCAACCCCAAACAAGTAGTACATTATGCTTTGTTAAATAAGATCACCCCTGTATTTACCACATAAATTATAACATCTCAAAGATGATACCATTGTTTGAGAAACTAGCACATTTTTAGACAATCCCCAGGATTCAGCAAGCTCTGCACGGCATGCAGGAATAGTGCAGGAGCTGCTGGAGGCAATATGGCCACCATGCGATCCAGGAATAAGCTCCCAGGATGTGCTTAAGCACTCCTGCACTATTCCTGCATGGACACAACTCCTATATGCAAATTACCCCATTTGCAGGTGAAAACCATGCAAATGAGGTGAATTTGCAATCCAAGAAGCTGGCAGCCGGCCGTGCAGGACTAGTGTAGTCTGCAGAAATTTAAACGGTTAGTAACCGAGTACATTTCTGCAAACTACAAAACGGAGCCATGACAGCTCCATATAAAGCATGTATATAATGTGGAAAGCATGCCAGTCACCAAATATATGGCCATTGGCATGGAAAACAGTTGGAAAAAAAAAACTTTTATTTTTTTTTTTAGCTGATTTCGGCCTTTTAAGTGTAGGGCAGTGGTGTGCAAATAGGATCAGGCCGAAAATAAAAAAAAAAACTTGAAATAAGCATTGTATCCAAAATCACAATTTTGCCATTATACTCAATGGCAGGCAGAAGACAACATGGCCAGTGAATAGTGGTTACTAAGGGGGAAGGCTCAGTGTCAGACTTGTAACTAGGCAGTAGCAGGCAATCCTATGCAAATGAGGGGAATGATACTGAATCCTAGATCCCCCTCATGGCTAGCCTGCACCCAACCCTGTCAGTGCAGGAAGACCATAATGTAAGCCTAAGAGCTAGCTGACATCATAGAGGGGCATGTCAGGCATATTGGAAGCTTATTGGAACCCTGTGGCTCGGGTTTGCCCTTAGCTTAGCAGAGCTAAGCAAGGGGGTGTGTTTGAGGCTGCCCAGCACTCTTTACATTGCTTAAATGGGTGTGCACACCAGACACCGTATTTTAAAGGAAAAAAAAAAAAAGTAAACCAGGAAAGCAGCTCTGTGCACATCTGAGCACTGTGTTTGTGTGGAATGCCCCTGGGCTTAAACAGGAAGGCAATGGGAAGAGAAAAGTGCCGTAGAAAGATAATCTAGGAGAGCTAGCATAGGTGGCAGGTGAAATGTATCAGAATCAGCTAATTACGCAGGAAGCAGCCCAGCCCAGCCCAGCACACCACTATAAACTATGCAAACACCTTTCTCTCTGTTTTTTCCCACAAACTCTACACCACCGGTGTACACAAGTGGGTAAATGTTAACAAACAAAAGCAACAAAAAGATAGGGGCTGCAGCAGCTATCATAAATCAACATGTGGAAGAGGCTGAGGGTGGTGAGGATGAGGATGAGAATGCTGATGACCAACCCACAGTGAGGGAAGGAGAAGAGTGTACAGACCCAGGGTAACCTACCAGGGGCTACATGAGCTGGAGATAGTGGAGCACTGTAGGGTGGACAGGGACCTCCTACAGCAAATTGTTGAGCTTTGCCGGCCACACCTCATGCACAGAACCAACAGAGGGGAACCCATCCCAGTGGATACCAAGGTATGTGTAGGCCTAAGAATATTAGCCACAGGTTCCTTTCAAAGGCCAACTGGGGATATCATGGGGATCTCACAGGCATCAGCATCCAGGGTACTCCATCAGTTCCTGGATGCCATGTCAGCACATGCAGGTGAGCACATATATTTCCACAACAGCCATGATTCATTGACCTGCAATATGCGTCTCTTCCACCAAATAGCAGAATACCCTAAAGTAGTGGGTGCAATAGACTGCACGCACATATATATTAAAGCATCACCCGGTGAGCGGGGTAGAGTCTGCATCAACCCAAGGGCTTCCCCTCCATCAACTACCAGGTTGTGTGCGATGCCCAGGGCATTATAATGAATGTGTGTGCTGGCTGTCCTGGAAGCTATCACGACTCCACATCTGGCATATGACGCAGCTGTACCAGAGATTTGCCAAGGGCAACTCCCTTACTGCCACCTAGTGGGGAATGCTGGTTATGCACTGGAGCTGTGGCTGATGACACCCATCAGATATGCACACACACCCGAACAAGAACTCCATAATGAGGCATATGCACAGACCAGAATCATAATAGAGAGTGTGTTTGGGATGCTCATGTCATACTTCCGGTGCCTGAATACATCCGATGGAGTCTTGCAGTACTCACCAGCTACATGTACCCAAATTGTCATCGTATGTGCCATGCTACACAATATGATCCTGTCGTAACAGCTGCAGCAGTAACAGCACGGGGCATGGCCACACAGCCCCCCACTATTGCCAAGGCCTGTACAGGCACAGAGTGACTCAGAAGAGGAACATCCTGAGCCTGCCCCAGTAGGCAGAAGGATGCATGCCCAGTTTGCTCAGGCCGTGGCAAAGAGGCAACGCATAGCACATACACTGACACGGTAGGAACCCAGGGAATGACACCTCTCTTTGACTTGTACATACAGTAAAAGGGATGCCAAACATGACACTACCTGTGCTTAACCATGTACAGGGAGTGTAATATGTGCATCGGACATAGTCACCCCTCCCTCACCATCCTCAATTCTGGCACAGCCACAAGGTAAGTCACTCTCCCTATCAATTGCTGAATGGAGTAGAATGTTTTGTTACTTGTATCTAGGGTATGGATGTGAGCATGCAAGGGAATTGGGTGGCTGAATGGGATGGCAGCAGATAGTAGACACCTATAGTGGCAGCATGAGATCTGTAACAAATACTGGTGTCACCACAGTAGCCAGTACTAGACAAGGTGTCACAACTCACTGCAGGAAATGTGGTGGGCCACATGTGTGCCCATAGGACACACAAATGCCAGTCAGGGAGGCCCACATACCCAACAACAGTCTCAACCAGCAGGACAGGAGTAGACAAACACAAACAAAGGCTGTGCTAAGGCCTCTGATTGATGGCTATGGAGAACAGCTCCCCTCCAGACCTACATAGACAGACTACAACAGGTCAGGCAGTAGGATGTTAGTTCTGAAGGGAAATAAGTCAGAAACTGAAATGCAGGTCAATCAAACTTAAGACCTGTAGTACACTGATATGCCTCTAGTCAGCATGATAGGTTAGAATACAGAATGAAATGGAGTACCTGAAATACCAGTACAGTCATAGCAAATGTGTACAAGTGTCAGGTGTACCCCCCCAATCCTATGTAGAAATGTAGCAACAGTCATGTGTGCCCCCCCAATCCTATGTCAAAATGTAGTAACAGTCAGGTGTGCCCCCCCAATCATATGTAGAAATGTAGTAACATGTATACGTAGGCATAATAACAGTGGATCACAATTTACCTGAGCTGGCCAAAGTAGCAGGATAGATTGTAGCATGTGCACAATATCCAGGGCTGTGTGTGTTAGGTTGGTGTGTGTTGTATATTGTGTGAGAGTGGTCAGTATGTATGCATGGTGTGGTTTGTCCTGGTGGCCATTGGCCAGTACTGCCAAAGACAGAGCCAAGTTCTCACAACTGCAGTGCCAAAAACAATGCTTCCCAGCAAAACACATTCCAGCAGCAAAACTAATGTCTTTCGGCTTTTCCCGGTTAGGGGTCACCACAGCAGAACTCCGGTCCACTCATGATTGTCAGTGGATTTTTTTATAGTGCCAAGGTGCCAGCCCGACGCCCATCCTTCAAAGAAGGCACACCCATTCACACACACACCTACCTGCGCCATAGTAAATGTTTGGAAGTAATATGTGTCGCCATCTGAAAGATGGACATGGCATGAATGTGGGCCCAGACATACAAGCAGTACACAGGGGGAAGTACACCAGACAGACAGTGTATAATATGTAACTCTCAAATGGACACACCCTTGGAATTGTACATACAGGTTAGCAGCACATTATTTGGGCTTATAGTAGGGAATACCGATGTCGTCTGGCCAAACACTGGCAGACCACAAAGGTCACAGGTATGAAGTATTGAGAAACAGCTGATGTCCCTGCACAAGCCAGCATAAGTGGAATGCCCCATGTATATCTGTGAGTCAGATGCAAGTAGTGTCCATAGCACACATGCACCCAGCTCATCCCACCATCACCCACAAATACCTCTCTGGTCTTATCCCTGCTGTTGGGAATGAGTATGATATGACCCCCACCTCTGTATGGCAATAGCTAAAGAATGCAGCATGCAGAACAGGTGTCCCATGCAGGTGTGTCGCTAGCTGTAAGCAGTACCATGCCAGCATCCACACCACTGGATCAATAATAAGAAAAGGTATTGGCATGAACACCTTGCACACCTACCCTGTCACCCCAAGGGAATATAGTGTATTGCAGTCTGGGACGGTAGGAGTGACAGAATGCAATGGCCTGCGCTGGCCTGCATCACTACCAAATGGCCTACAGTCCTCTGCCAAAGGCCTGTGTCTCACCCGTACTGCCAATGTATGTTATGTCATGGACTCCCAAATAACAACATAACACAGTCCACAGAACCCAAATGCAAGGCCATGTGGACAAATCACAGTAACATGTCCACCATGTCCTACTACATGAACTGTGGACCAACATCAAATTACTGCTGGGATGAGGTGATAACTATAGGGAACATATCAGATAATGTTTGCATAATGTTTGGAAGAGGATAGAATAATGGGGGGGGGTAGGAGCATGGGCGGCATGGAGTGTGTGAAGTCCGAAACTCAGCCGTGTGCACATACTATCCCTGGATGCAAAGACAAGAATGGGTGGCTACAAACCTGCTCATAAACCACAATGTGAAGGGGTAATATCCAGAATTATGACCCCTGCCTCTGGGTAACCTGTGCGAATCTGTACAGCTGTGAGGTATGGCCACAACAGGATATGGCCATACTGTCACGTCAATGGATGTACAAACATGGGATACTGAGCCACCACTGCACCGAAGTGCTGAAACATTTACACAGACCCAGCAGCAAGTTTCTGCAGCTTCCCCTCCAGAATAGCATGATTGTGCAAGAATATGTAGGCTGCTTACCACAATACAGGACACAGCTGCATTCACCTTGTGTTCCCCAGGACATCACTGCAAGCAAATATGTATACCTGACAGTACTTGATGACATAAAACATCACAGTGTAAAACAGTACATATGTCTGAATATCTTTGCTAACACCAAGACCATTTAGCAGAAGCAGCACAGACACAATTACCTACAGTAACCCACTATCCTTTACCCATTTTGACCCCATATTGTCAACCGATCTACAGATATCCCACAGAAACAGGTTGTGAGCTGTAGGTGTAGCACACAAAAGCCTGCACTGGTGTACAATCAACCTGGAATGGATTCACACATTCAGTACAGAAGGTCATACTGGGCATGGTCCCACGCTTAGAGAAATGAAGGCCATGTTAGACAACAAAATACTGAAAGGTCATACTGGGCATGCTGACACACTTACAGAAATGAAGCCCATATCTGGCAACAACAGTGGACCATACATATCTGACAGTCCCAGATGTTAGTGCGCACACTCCTCAGTACACACCAGTCATACTTTACTCAGACATTGGATAGGAATACACACATATATCCAAGGACAACACACTATAATAGGCCAAAATTATACACACATAGATGTGTGGAAGAGAGTGACAGTCAGTGACAAAGAGCCTCCCATTATGAGGCCTGTCCCACCCAGCACACATCTAATTGGCTAAAACCACATGATACGCAAATGTCAATCACTATAGTGTCTGTGGTGCTTGTGCTAACTGTGTAACATGACTGTACAAGTCAATAGTCATGTAGCAGTTGTATACATATACCTGTGGAATATAAACCTGTTTGTGCCTGGGTGTTGTGTGTCTGCCTCTAGATGAATGGGTTAGGGCCCATGCACACACATTACACTCCCCATTACCCTACTGTGGCAAGCCTGCTGATGATTTCACCTTGAAATACACCTTTGGGGAAACAGTAGCCCAATAATCTCTGTGGTGTGTCCTATAACTGTGTAATGCTATAGTGTACTGTACTAGTTAGGTAGGCATTTTAATCCCAGACATGGCAACTGTGTGTTTGTCTGTGTAGGGATCAATACTTTTTAGGCCATTCACACTCACAACAATTTCAAATGCCCTACTTTGGCAGGGCTGCTGATGTCATTCACTTTGAAATACACTTTTGGGAAAAAAAGTAGCCCAGTAATCCCTGTGGCACATCATATAACTGTGTAATGTTGTAGTATAATGTACTAGTTAGGTAGTAGTTCTTATCCCAGACATGGCAACTGTGTGTTTGCCTGTGTAGGGAGCAATGCTTTTTAGGCCATTCACACTCACTACAATTTCAAATGCCCTACTTTGGCAAGCCTGCTGATGTCATTCACTTTGAAATACACCTTTGGGGAAAGAAGAGCCCAGTAAGCTCCATGGCATGTGCTATAACTGCGTAATGCTGTCGTGTGATATACTAGTTAGGCTGGAGCTCTATTCCCAGACATGGCAACTGTGAAACTGTCTGTGTTTGGTTGTGTGTGTAGGGATCAATTTTTTTTGGCCATTAATAGTCACTATGCACACCTAAAAATGAAGAACATCGATAACTGTGCAGTAACAGAGACCTGATCCAAGGCTCCAGAGAGCACCCCTGCAATACCAGGTACAGCTCTCATCACACCTGTTGTCCACCAAACCAGGACCAAAACAATAAATGTGGAGGAATGTCCATATTCACCAAGGATATTCACACTACCAGGCTACTTGCCCAACAGAATGTGTCTGAAATACCCCCAGTGCAACTAACAGTAGGTTAGACTGCATTACAAATTGTATAGCTTGCTACAGATCCCCCACCATGCCCCATGATACCCACTACAGCTTTTGAAACATACTGGGAAATATTATGATACAAGCAAACACCCTAATACTAGGTGACTTACACTACCCTGCTATTAACTAGGAAAACTACTTGTGTACCAACACATGTGCCCAGCGGTTCTGGGAAGTCATAATTCCCAATGCCCTGGATCAAGTAACCCATAGTCCCACCAGGGGCTCAAATATCCTAGACCTGGTCATTACCAACATAGGAAATAAAGGTTCCACACTTATGTTTACTCCATCGGTGGTCAGGTCTGCCCATGAGCTAATCACTCTTAACATCAGCATCCCTCCCCCACACCCCAGCAAGGAAACCTCTGTAACATACATCTCCAAAGCCAACGTCATGGCACCCATGCAGATGGTAACTGAAAGGATGACTGCTGAATCCTACATGAAGGCACTGTACGAGCACATCCACTTGTGCATGAATTGTGCCATCCAATATAGAACCAAGATGCTCCCCACCAAGAAAAGAAAGCCAATGTGGTGGCCCCCTGCCATAAACATACTGTACAACAAAAGGAGAAAACTGTTGCAGAAACAGGGGAATTTCCAGGATGCAAAATACTCTCTTACCAGCCACAATAAGAAACAGAGATCCCTCATAACATCCACCAAATCTAGTCAGAACATAATATAGCCAAAGATGTCAAAGACAACTGCAAGCTGTTCCATAGCTATGTGAGGAATCTAAATGGCAATGCTCAGATCTGCTCTAAGCTACTACAGGATGGTATTAGATATACTGCTCCCAGGGGTATTGCCAATATCCTGGCAGATCGATTTAGTGCCAACTGCACCCCCCTCTCGCCCTCCCAAAGGGGCCATCTCAACATCGAAAGATTGGCAGATTCTGGTAATAGCAGCCACATAGATAAAAAACACACTCTCCAGAGCAATGACAACAGCAGCCATAGTCAACATCCCGGGCTGTGTACTACATGAGCTACAAACTGAATTGGCGCCTCACCTATGTGCCATGTCTAATCATAGCCACACCTCAGGCTTCATGCCCACTGTGTGGTGCACAGCTACAGTTATCCCAGTTCACAAGGGGGGATCCACCTTGGATCCTGGGAACTACAGCCCCAGCAGTATGACGTGCCTGATCTGCAAGGCCATGGAATGTATTATCATGGAAATTAAAACAAAGACATTGGCAACCTGCAAACACTGGACCCCAACCAGGTTGGGTTTGTGAAGGGAAGATCATGTCACGTCAACCTGATTGATAACTGTGAATCTGTCTCCGGAGCTGTGGACGAGGGTAAGGTGGTTCTCACAGCCTATCCGGACCTCGCTAAGGCATCCAACACCATCCCCCAGTCTGGAATCATAGATAAATGTATCAAGATGGCCAGTAATCCCTATGTCACCTAATGGACTGCTAACTGCTGTACTGACAGAACCCACACTGTAAATGTAGGTGACACCAACCCAAGCTCCAGACAAGTGACAGTTGGAGTACTTTAGGGTTCAGTCCTGGCACCTCCCTTGTTTGGCATCTAATCCTATGAAGTACAGTCCAACAGTAAGGGATGCTGGCAAACAAAGGTTGCAGATGACTGCACACTGGGAGCCAATACTGAATCCCCACACGATGTGGATATTCTACTGAAGGGCCTTACAGAAAGACATGCTTGGTGCCTGAGCCATGGTCTCAAGATCAATGCCAAGAAATATATAGTTATCCCCCTTGGGAAGGGACATATACCTGTGAAGTACCACATAGGTGGCAGTACACTAAACACCTAAATTGTGATAACAGACTTAGGGACACAGGTGAACAGTTGTCTCACCTCTGATAACCACATCACCACAACAGTCAGGAAACCCACCTATGTGGCACACCCCACCACTAAGGGCTTTACATCCATGAAAAGAAGGCCATTGTCCTACTGTAGTCATCTCTCAGTAGACCAAGTACAGACTACAATGGCCCATTATGTATGTACCTCACAAGACATCTGCAACAACTAGAAAGGCTGCAGACACACCTCAAGAAATTAATCACAGGCCTAAACCAGATGCCCTATGCTAACCATCTGAAAATCATCCAGCTATACTCTGCCACATATTGTGTTCTCAGATCTCTGCTTAGCATACCATGCCATGTCAAACCCACAGCTGTTTGACATGCTACACTTAAAATATTCCAAGCCCTCACAGCCACATGCTCCAGGGATCCAAATCTTGTCATCACAATGAACAATACATGTTGGAGGGACGTGTTCCTGACACAGAGACTCCCCAGACTCTGGAATAGACTGCCCATACATGTCAAGCAGAGTGCTCTCTTCAAAATGAACCTGAATGATTGGATGGGAGATAGGAAATTGACCCCAGGAATCATGTCAGTTGCCCTGCTAGACAGGGGTCCAGGGAAGTAAATATCGTGGAAAGACATAGCCTAAGAATTGGCATGTCTAGGCATGTATAGGCTCAAGGGCTGATAGTCTAGTATTAACTTCTGAACCTATGAACCTATGAACTACACTTTCTATTGTCCAACCTTGGCAAGGTTGCTGATGTCAATCACTTTGAAATACCCCTTTGGGGAAAGACTAGTCCAGTAATCTCTATGGCATGCGCTATAACTGAGTAAAGCTGTAGTGCGATGTACTAGTTAGGTAAGAGTTCTAATCCCAGACATGGCAAGTGTAAAAGTTTATGTGTGTGTTTGTCTGTGTAGGGACCAATAGTTTTGAGGCCATTCACAGTCACTACAACTTCCATTGTCCTACTTTGGCAGGCATGCTGATGTCATTCACTTTGAAATATACCTTTGGGGAAATAATAGTCCAGTAATCTCTGTGGCACATCCTATAACTGCGTAATGCTGTTGTGCGATGCCCTAGTTAGGTAGGAGTTCTTTTCCTAGATATGACAAGTGTAAAAGTTTGTGTGTTTGTTTGTCTGTGTAGGGATCAATGCTTTTGAGGCCATTCACAGTCACTACAACTTCCATTGCCTTACTTTGGCAAGGCTGCTGATGTCAATCACTTTGAAATACACCTTTGGGGAAGGAGAAGCCTAGTAATCTCCATGGCATGTCCTAGAACTGCGTAATGCTGCAGTGTGATATACCTAGTTAGGTAGGATTTCTATTCCGAGACATGGCAAGTGTAAAGGTCAGTATGTGTTTGTCTGTGTAGATATCAATGCTTTTGAGGCCATTCACAGTCACTACAACTTCCATTGCCCTACTTTGGCAGGCCTGCAATGTCATTCACTTTGAAATACACCTTTGGGGAAAAAATAGCCCACTAATCTCTGTGGCGCATCCTATAACTGTGTAATGCTGTAGTATGATATACTAGTTAGGTAGGAGTTCTATTCCCAGACATGGCAAGTGTAAAATTTTGATAGTGTGTTTGTTTGTCTGTTTAGGGATCAATGCTTTTGAGGCCATCCACAGTCACTACAACCTCCATTGCCCTATTTTGGCAAGCCTGCTGATGTCATTCACTTTAAAATACAGCTTTGGGGAAGGAGTAGTCCCATAATCTCTGTGGCCCATGCTATAACTGCATAATGCTGTAGTGTGATGTACTAGTTAGGCAAGAGCTCTAATCCCAGACATAACAACTATGAGATTTTGATGTGTGTGTGATGTTCATATCCTGTGTTGTGGTAGCCTTGAGTGTGTAACAGCTGGACTCATTGTGGAGCAGGTTTTGCAAATTTCTTATATGGTGGGCCTATTATATGTCACAACGTCCACCTCACAAGGATAACAGATGTCAAACAGCAGAGAGGCTAGGGTAGACAATCCATACTCCTACATGTGATATCATGGCTTGGCAAACAATATAGGCAACCCTTGTATTACCCAGCGAACACCCTCCACCCATGTCTCATACACAAACACACTCGACTAGGTAACAACCACTATGTTGGTAGTTCCCTGCATATTGCCCACAGATAGTAACCATGATATGATTGCAGTGGACTACAGAGGGCATGGCACCCTGTCCCATCCCTACAATAGGCAAATCATTGCATACAGTGCTCCTTCACTGTGTTCCCCACTGGATGCCTGCAACAACTGTAGAGCCAGCAAATGTAACCCACAAAGGACACACCATGCCTTATACACATGCACTGTATTGACAGATACCACTGACACCAGGGAATACCTGCATCATGCTGTCAGTGTAGGTGCAGGGTCAACCTAGTGTCCGTTGCCAGTTCTCCCCACATGAGGCTAGGAATGGCATATCTGATGATAACAATCTGTCGATACAACATGCCCCAGACACCCCAGGTACACTTCCACATGTCACAGAACATGCATGTGGGACGTGTGCACATCACAAACACCATCCATGTCATGTACTACAGAACACATACATGGCAAGCATTGTACAGCACTGTCCACCCACAATAGTAACCCAGATGACTGGATGGTGAATACAATACCCACTTGTGTGGGTCAATCCAAACACTACACCCATGTGCCATACTGCAGACCATTTTCATGTAGCCTGATGCCAAGGTATAACCTTACCTAGCCTTGTACACCCTTCTGACACAGTCAACCACTACACACCTGTGAAGCAATGCACCCATGCATGTCAGTACTGGCAACCTGTGTTTGTGTGTGTGTGTGTGTGTGTGTGTGTGTGTGTGTGTGTGTGTGTGTGTGTGTGTGTGTGTGTGTGTGTGTGTGTGTGTGCAGTATAATCATTTGGACACCATTCACATTCACTACCACCCTCATTGGCTTACTGAAGCATGCCTTTTGATGTCAAATACCTTGACATACCCTTTGCCCATATATCATCCTGATAACCCCTGTGGTGCATGTGCTACCTGCGTATTACTGTATTGTGGCAAACTAGCTAGTTAGGAAGTCTAATCCTGACCCTGCCAACTGTAATAATGTGTGTGAGTCCCTGAGATAGTGTGGCTGTGTTGACCTTGACACCTGTTTATGTGGACAAGTATGTGTACTACACCTACCTTATCCCTTCTTTATTACTGTTGCAGATGTCACTCGCCATTGAATATACCTTTAGACAGCCTTCCAACATGTAAGCTCTGCGGTGCATGCAATAACTGCATAAATATGTGATAGTAATGCATAGTCTGGCAGGGGTTTGAAACCATGTACTGATAAGTGTATGACACAAACATGTTTAGGTTTTACTCTCCCACACCCTCCCTGTGTTACTTTGTCTCTTTCTGTCTCTCTCACTCCCTCTCTGGTGGATGTGGAGAAGTACATCTGCTTTGCTTAGGGAGCCGCTTGAGTTTTGCAAGTGATGCTCATGATCAGCTGATGGTCTCTGCATGAATTCCAGTCCCCCAATTAGCTGATTGCATGTGGAAAACCTATAGTAATATTCCCTTAGTAGATTGCATGGAAACACATTCCTATAACTAGGAACATCATATAGGTGTTGGCCCTTTTCAGTCACTGTGAGCAGGACTTCATGCCAGTGTTTGGCAAACAGCATCACAGATGGTACTGGGATATACCTCTAACAAGATACACATGGAGACAGGCCAACAAACAGGAGGAGGATGTTCCAGACATGACTACAGAATGTAAGTGTTGCTCTTCTGCATTCGGAGTAATGTTGGTTTAACAAGGTTTATGTGGATATGGCTGGTCTACATGATTTAATACCTGTCATGACAGTGTTATGTGTTTGAGGAAACTTCTACCTGTAGGGTTATCTGTAGACTGGTCAGTGTTTGGAGTCTTATGTGTCTTGTGTTACTCATAGATCACCTATCTTAGAACTGCAGAAGCATAGTCTGAGGATTGCAGTCAGTACATGGTGACAGCCATGAGAGTTACTGACTTCATATCCCTCATAGGACATATGTCACAACAAACCCTGTTACAACAGTAAATGTATGAGGGCATCACAGCAACATGTCAATATTGGTCCAGTGTTTGTGGCTCCAGCCACAAGTCTGTCAATCTTTGTACATATGTCATGCAGTAAGAGGTGCATATGTTCTGTACACCATTATTTATTGACATCATATGTGATAACAAGCCAGTCAGATATCAGACTGCAAGACATGTTATGTATAGTAGGGGTTTATTCGGAGGACATAACCTGGGCATTCTGTGACTGTGTGTACAGTAGTGGGGTCTGCGTACTTATGGTGATTGTCAACAGTATGTGTATTGTGAATACGTACCTTGGCCTGTGTTCAGACTGTGGTAGATGTCATTGTTCTTGATCTTGTTCTATCTGATGTTACATGCTGCTCCAGTGTATGGTACCCTATCAGTTCATATGTTTGTATGGCCAAACACACACATGACCCGTACCAAAGACAGGCATTGGACTACACTGCGTCGTGACCCAGTATATATAGGGTTAGTGTGTGAGTGGCAAATATGAGGATGGTGTTGATCAGACGGTCCATATAGTGTAATATTAAGCCTGCATACCATATGTGGCTGTGGCTGTGTTCACATTGGTTTTGGGTATGCACTTTCACAGAAGTGTCTGTTACTCTGTGCTGTGACATGCCTGTAGAGCCTGCTATATTTGCAGGTACATGTGTATTCACCCATACGAAATGTAGGCCAGTATTGTGGCAGTCTGCCTGTAGTTTGCACAGTGCTTTGTTACATGCCTAACAGCTTAGTGTAATTACCCAGTGTGATGTTATGTCCAGATATTTGCAAGGTGTACTGCTGCTGGGCCACCATAACTGCTGTGTATTTCTGACAAAGCAGTGGGATCCTGTACAGATGTATGTCACTAACTACTGGGTAGTATGTGGCCATGTGACCTCTGCACTACCAGTTATTATGTGTCAGGACAGAGAGGAGTGTGTGAATGTATAAACTGTGTGGGTATATGTAGTCTAGTATTTACATGATATACCCATGTACATGGCTGTTAACATCCACATTGTCAGACTTGGTCCACATGTCTCGCACAGAGAGGATCTGTGTATACCTCTGGACTGACCAGAGTGTACCAGACTGTCCACATATATTGGTCATATCTCTGCTGTAGTCCACAGGATCATTACTGTGCTATCAGTGGTACTGTACTATGATATCCTTAGGATGTCTGTCAGTAACTGATGGCATACATGTCAATATCAGATGTGACCTCCCACACACAACATGTCTGTTAAGACAACTCCTGTTACCGTAATAACAGTCTACATATATATCTGCAATACACACATGACATCCCCTTGCACTAAGAGGTTGAGACTATTGGTGCTGAGGTATGACTCCACTCCATGTTCTGGACATATGGTAAACATTTATATATATATATATATATATATATATATATATATATATATATACATATATATATATATGTATATATATATATATATATATATATATATATATATATGTATATATATATATATATATATATATATATATAGATAGATATATATGCACATATTTTATAGATAGCTACATATATATCTACATAACTAAATTATATATATATATATATATATATATGTATATATATATATATATATATATATATATATATATATATATATATACATATATGATGTGTGTGTGTATATATATATATATATATATATATATATATATATATATATATATATACACACACACACACACACACACACACACAGATCTATATATGGCCATATATATAATGCACTTTACAGATGTGTATAAATACATATATATAAATATATATGAATACATATGTGTATGTACACATAGACATATATCTACATATGTATACATATACATATACATATATCTACATATGCATATGTATATATCCATATCATTGTCATGTGTAAACATTACTGTTGTGTATACCTTCCCAGATGTATCACATCATATGTATCTGATATGTGTATATTTAAATATAACAACATATGTGATGCAACAGTAATATCACTAACAAGTACTATACAATTGTAGAAGTCACAGCAATTGTTCAATACTATTCAACATGTGTACTGACAGATATATTGGAAAAACAACAATTGTCTTCACAGCTGTCATGGTGTAGTGATTAACTGTTGTGACTATAGTGTACAGTATCCTGGGTTCAAGACCTGTAGGGGCTGTTTATTTTGTTGCTGGGCAGAACAAGGGCTGTTAGATACAGAGTGGTTAAGGCAGTTTTGAGCAGCTTTAAGCACATTTGTGTGGGTTTGTGCGAAGCTAAGCGGTGCTAGCGTATGGTTAAATGTATGGGTGCTTACACCATGTAGGCCTCGCTTACCAGTGCGCAAATGTGCTTAGCTGTAATATTGCAGCAATGCTGAAACCTGCTAAGCATGGCTCAGTCCTGGTAACCAGTGCTCACATCCCAGTCTTATAACATAGCAGGGTAATGACATCTGTAATAAGTGTATGTGATGCCATGTACATAACATGCATCTATGTGCTGTCATTACAGTAGCAAGGGGTGTGAGTCTCCTGTCTGGGACACTTGAGCATATATGACTTGTACAACAATGTTATCCATGTGAATGTGCTACATACAAGGGTAGTATCCCAGGTTATATGCAGTCACACTGCCATGTAGTGTATCATTACATTACTTCTGTTGACAGTGCTTTCCCAAGCAAGTGTAGATTGCTAATTGTAGTAATGGAAACAAACACCTTAGATGGACTCTGAGTCCTCATTGTCGTGTTCTTGGTGTGTGAACTGTGCCACATTATATATTTCCTACTGGATAATGATCTGACATGGAAAATAACTGTAGATTACTGTCTGTATAGCACATGTCAGTGAGGGCTGCCATCATGTAGTAATGGCATACCTATCAGTGTCAGATGTCTATATGTCAACACATTCATCCTACTGCATAGTTAGTTGGTGAGCTGATGTCTGCCAGTCCCTGTACAGATGTTTAGATGTCAGGTATCCATCTTGCATATGTACAGGCAATCTATGCTTCACTGACACTGACATGTCTGAACAGCTGTGTTATACATGGCACAGATAGGACTCAACACCATGTACACACCACATGCCATGGATACTTCCACTACACTACCAAAGTCAACAGAACATGCTTGGGTACAGGTCTTCAAGACAGACACTAACCATGTTATGTTATACATGTTGCATACATGTCAACTGGAGCACCTCACCGGCCCTCTGCAGGAGGCACCCAGAGGAATGGCTGATGCATGTCACTCTCACCCTGAGGGTCACCGCAGTGGTGTCTGTAGATAGATGGCTTGCTGGCACATGGCAGGTAGCTTGATACCACTGTACACACATCCCCTACACTTCCCATCTCTCCATGGACAATAGCCAGGTGCACACCTACGAACACCTGCACCGATGCACCCCAGTACTGACAAATGTGTACGTGTGCATTATTGAGAATATCAGTGTCTGTGTGTTAGTATAATGCCACCTGCCATGTGCCAGCAAGCCATCTATCTACAGACACCACTGTGGTGACCCTCAGGGTGAGAATGACATGCATCAGCCAATCCTCTGGGTGCCTCCTGCAGAGGGCCAGTGAGGTGCTCCAGTTGACATGTCTTTGTCCCCTCTACTCATCACTCATTAGACCCATTATAGAGTACAATGCCCCTTTTGGTATATACCTCACAAGACATCTACAACAACTGGAAAGGCCGCAGAAACACATCACAAAGAGAATTACCGGCCTCAAACAGATGCCCTATGTAGACCGTCTCAAAAAACTCCAGCTTTACTCTGTCGCATATCGCCTACTCAGAGTTGATCTCTGCCTAACATACAAAGCTATGTCAAACCCAGAGCTGTTGGACATGCTCCACTTAAATAAATCTCAATCCCTCCGAGCTACACACTCTAGGTACTTAAACCTTGTCACCACAATAAACAGAACATGCCAGAGGGATAAATTCCTGTCCCAGAGACTTCCCATACTCTGGAATAAACTACCTATCTATATCAAACAAAGCTCCTCATTAGCACTCTTCAAGAAAAATATTGATGATTGGATGGGAAATAGGAAATTCACCCCATGGATCACCTCTGTGGCTCTGCTCAACAGTGGCACAGGAAAATAATTTTCTTGGGTGGCAAAAGCCAGGGTACCTTTTTGGCTGGGCTTATATAGGCCCCAGGGCCAATAGCCTAGTACCTACCTATGAACCTATGTAGTTGGGAATACCCTGAGGCCCTTCACATCCACCGCACCACCCATTGCCATAGTTAGATGTGGCTGCTGGTGTACTGGATATTACATGTACCTTGTTACCCTCCTCTCCCTAAGGGATACCTGGGCTTTGCAATACCAGTACAACACTGTTGTACAAATGGGTTGATAGGCATGGGATACCAACGGAGTCCTGGCAAGTGTGTGTATGTGTGCATGTGTGTATATATGTAGGGTACAGCATTCTGAGGCCACATACTTCTATTACAATACGCATTGCCACACAGTATTAGGGATAGTGATGTTGCTGCCCATAGGAGAGGCATGACAATGTATGACCCTTCTATGCCTGTGGCTTGGGCATTAGATGCATATCCCTTTAGTAGCACTCTTGGGATGGACAAGAGGTTATATTGCAGTCCTTGTCAATGTGTGATGGTGGGTATGTCCGAGTGTCATCATGGATTCTAGTGCATACAATATCCACAGTTGGGTGTGGGTGCTGGTTATACTGTCATTACACCATGGTTCCCCCAGTACATGTCTCCTGTACCACTGTATGGTGACCACTGTCACCATTAACCATACAGGTAACTGATAACACTATCCAGCTCAGTTATGCATGTGCTGTGTGCAGCCTACCTGTAACACATTGGACACACTGACAAGGTAGTTAACACTGATAGCCCAGGTCTCTCAGATGTGTGTCTGACTGGTATGTGTTTGTCAATGTGTATATGATGGTATGTCACACTATGTATTGTCCATGTACAACCATTACATCCCTCATTACCATACTGTACATGCCATGGGATGTTCTGCATGTAACATGTAACCTGGAACACACCTCACCCTAAAAGCAGTGTTGTGTGTGCAATTACAACCACACACATCATTAGCACTACATACCTAGGTAGGGGTCTAGTCCCAGTGTTGCCAAGTAAGAGTGTGCGTGTATGTGGAGGGATCCACTTAAGGTTGCTGAATATACATGTTCCAGGGGGTCATCTGTCCAAGAACTGCGTGGCATATGCTAACATGTCACAGGTATCATCCTGTGGACATACGTTCCATCACAACTACTGTTAGCTGTGTAAATGGCCTCTTCCCCACTGTATAGGTGTGCAGCGATACTGTGGTTGGTATATATATATATATATATATATATATATATATATATATATATATATATATACATAGCTGGGTGTGGCTGTTGTGGACACAGCCAACATAATTGCGGTTACTGTTGAGTGCATCCCCCCATGTAGCTGGCCATAATACTGTACAGTTCATGTTAACAGGTTATGTATTTGTCTATCACACTATCTGTGGTTGTACAACACCTCTCTCCCTCCCAAGGGTAGGGGTGTGCACCCACACCAGCAGACATATGTTTACCATGTTGGGGACTGCATTACATTGGGGAAGGGGCCATATTCCCTGCCAGTACCATCGTCAATGACCTCAAACTAGCGGACTGCTTATTCCACAATGTGTTGTTCTGCGTAGTCCGGATTGGTAGAATTACATAGGCTACGATGAGTTCCTTGCACAGGTACATACATCCATGTGTACAGTATTCTCTGTGTAGTACATCAACACCTATGCCTCTGTATGTGTTATACACAAACATGTGGTGTGTACCACCCAGCACAACTACCATTGTCCACTGTAGAAGGGCTGCTAAGAGCAGCCACCATCCACTCACCTGTATACACTACCCCCAGACCTATCGGCCATGTGGCACAGGCAGTAACTGTTATACAGACCTGTGATGTGTGTTCAACTGTACCCAGGATATGGCACAAACATGGTGTCACCACAGTGCCATACCCCTTGTGAGATATTTATTTATTTATTTTTATTTTACATTTGTTAATCAGGGGGTGTCTAACTGAGCTGAAAAAGGCCCCTTTTCAACAGAGGCCTGGGGAGAAAGCTCCACATATAAAAATTACAGATACATTTAGATATTTAGACATGACCAGTATACACACAAATTACAATAGACATGTTTGTACAGTGTTATGCAGCACATCAACAGTTACAGGGGAGAGAACAAACAAGAAAATATTAATTTAAAAATAAAGGTAATTAACAGATTTATTGTGTACAGCTGAAATTTGGAACATAGGTAGAATACACATATAGTATACAGGTACAATACATACATTACATGTACATTAGCCAGTGTTTGTGAGTAAGAGTGAAAACTATTATCAAGTACTCTAGGATTAGTATGTGTACCTTATCCACTTTCACTAGCCTGGAGAGCAGTCATGCACTATCGACTTTGCTTGAGATGTTGCCTAATGAGGTTGTTAAAGGAGGCTTTAGACAACGTGTTTTGTATGCTAGTGGGGGGAGAAGTTCCATTTTTTAGCCACTGAACTACTATATAGTGTGTCTCCAAAGCTATTGTAGCTCTTGGTTACTTCTAGTACTAGTTTACTTGATGATCTAAGAGGCCTTTTGGCTGAGTGATGTTGTATTAGGTTTTTGAGGGCAGGACACTTATTGGGGAGGTAATAGATAGAATGACAGAGGCAGAGCTGATTGTAGGTTAGGAGATTGGGCAGTTCAAGCCAGTGGAGCTGTCTCAAAGCAGTACAGTGATGAGTTCTATATGAGCAATTTGCAGCAAAGCAGACACTTATGTTATAGCAGGCTCCAATTTTGCTAAGTTCAGTTTTGTTGAGCTTAGTCAGAATGGGAGATGCATAGAGTAGGGTGGATAGACATTGGGAGGGAGCAATGGTTGATCTTGTGTTGTTGGTAAGAAATGGTGTGATACGGTAGAGTGATCCCAGTTTGGCATGTACTTTTTTAATAGTTAAGTTGAGATGACTATCAAATTTTAGGTGGGGGGTCTATGGTTATTTCCAATAACAGCCTGTGCCACTGGTGCGATTGGAGTGGCATTTTTAGAGTAGATAGTAAATTGACTGTTATCAGTGCTTTTTGTTAGAAGTGGTTATAATCATAAGCTGAGTTTTCTTTGGATTGAGGATAAGTTGAGCTTTGGTAAGGTAGTTTTCAACATCAGAGATGCTAGTTGAGTTGTTTGTAAGAGGGTGGGAATGTTTTGTGGAGCACAGATTAAGGTAGTATCATCTGCATACTGAATGATAGATGCATGCTGTGTGGAGGTATAGAGGTCATTTGTGAAGATTGTGAATAGTAGTGGTCCTAAGATAGAACCCTGTGGGACTTCTATAGTTATGGGCAGCTGAGGAGAAAGAGAGAATTTTCCCATTTCACAGCTTGCTACCTGTCAGTTAAGTAGCTTTGGAACCAGGTAAGAGTGGAATTTGATAGGTGATACTGGTTTAGTTTGTTTAGCAGGATTGGGTGTGAGACTGTGTCAAATGCTTTGGACATATCCAAAAAAAGAGTTGACACCTGTAGGCCTTCATTTTTGAGATGGTTTACTGTATCTGTGAAGCAGAGGAGGGCTGTAGTGGTACTATGGGCAGGTCTGAAGCCATGTTGAGTAGGTGACAGGATGTTGCTGTCTAGGAGATATTTTAGCACCTGGGTATGGATGCATTTTCTAGAATTTTGGCCAGGGGGTAGAGTAATGCAATAGGTCTGTAGTTATTAAGTTCAGTGGATGTCCCGCCTTTATGTATGGGTGTAACATAGGATATTTTCCAGAGTTTGGGCACATAGCTTTCAACAATTGATCTGTTTATCAGAGTGGAGATTGGGATAGCAATAGCATCTGCTGTGAGGTTCAAGAAATAGCTGGGGAATAGGTCATCTGCTGTTGATGATGTTTTTAGTTTGGAGAGCATGCTTTTGATTGAAGTGGTGGAAACTGTTTGGAGGGTAAAGCTTGTATTAGTGTTATTTGTGTTGGGGGGATAGTGAGGTTGGAACTGTCCTGTGATAATAAGGATAGAATTGAGTTCACAAAGTGGGAGATGAATTGTTCATAGGTTCATAGGTTCATAGATTAGTACTAAGCTAACTGCCCTTGCGAGCCATTTTAAGCCTATCCAATTATCCCTTGTGAGACTCAAACCCTGCACCTTGTGTTTCGATGGGAACTTTAGTGGCAGGGGTGGTTGGTTTGTGGGTAGCCTTTTTGGTGGGTTTTAGTAGCTGGTTTACATTTTTCCAAAATTGTTGGGGTTGTGTCAGTATTTAGTTTGTAATGTCATGTAGTAGGATTTTTTTCCAAGCCTAATGAATTTTTTTGCATGGTTGCGCAGTTCTTGGTACTTATTTAGGCTTTGGGTTTCTTTGTTTTTTTTATAGTAAAGGCAGGCAGTGTCTCTGGACTTGAAGATTTGTTTGGTTTCTTTACTGAACCAGGGGTTTGTAGAGGTTTTAACCTTGATTTTGCACAATGGAGCGATAGTGTCTAGGTGTTGTAGAAATGTTTTGTTGAAATATGCTACAGCCTAGTCAACTGGGAGGGTTTTTAGGGGGTCATGTCATAGTTCCAGAGTAAAGTATTGAGGACCTCAGGAAAGACATTGTTTGTGTTTCTAGTGGATTTATAGTTAGTGGTTTTGCATATGCTTGT
Source organism: Protopterus annectens (assembly GCF_019279795.1). Classification (NCBI taxonomy): domain Eukaryota; kingdom Metazoa; phylum Chordata; order Ceratodontiformes; family Protopteridae; genus Protopterus; species Protopterus annectens. The sequence goes on along the minus strand of NC_056731.1, from coordinate 93,018,340 downwards.
TCTACTACGTATAAGGTATATTATGTTGTATATTATGTTGTCGTCACTTAAGGTGTCTGGGAGACTGCCTGTGTGGGGTACAATGTGGGGTTGTTAGTTAGGACCCAGTCAATGATGGATTCCCTTTTAGATTTTTATCACATCTATTTAGAATTTGGACTAGCTGCTGGTAGCCATGGAGATTTATTAGATTACTTGGTGGTTCTGCTATACAGGTGAACTAATCTAGGTTGAAATCCCCAAGAATAAGGGTTTCTTGTGAGTATGTGGAAGAACACCAGGATAAGAAGTCTTCAAGGCTAGCAGGTGTATTACCAGGTGGAATATAGATCACAATTGTGGTAATGACATTTTTAGGGAGAAGTTGAAGTTGCGAGATAAGCAAGTCCCAATTATTGGGGGAGGGGGAGGAGTTTGGTAATTGGTGAACAGTTAAGTTGGACTTATACAAAAAGGCAGTTCCACCCCCCCTTACGAAGCGTTCTGTCTTGTCTAATGATATGGTAGCCAGTAGGGAGAATTTCTAAGTTAGCTATGCTTTTTATTTAGCCAGGTTTCTGTTAAAGCAACTATGTCTGGAGAGTAGTGTGCTATTGTGGCCTGGAGTTCAAGTATTTTATTTTTGATACTTCAGATATTAATATTTAGCATTAAAAGATGATTGGTTTTACTGCTGTTGTTGATCTTCCCAGGGATGAAGATAGTGGGGGGTGTTATGTTCTGACATTTGTGTTGGAGCAGTTTGTGTTTGACAAGATGGATTTTGGCCTGGGTTGGGGTAGATGTCCCCACTTATGGTGAGCCCACTGTTAAAATGGTGATACAGATGTTGAAGTTTGGTGATGAGTGTGAGAAAGTAATGTGTTTTTTTGGAGTAGGAATGAGGGCATATGTGTTTAGTTCTAAATCAGTCTGCTATGTAGTTCTTAAACAATTGTGGGTAGATATTATTATTTATTTTACATTTGTTAACCGGGTGTGTCTGACTGAGCCGAAAAGGCCCTTTTTCAGCAGAGGCCCTGGGATAAAAGCTCCACATAGAAAAATTACAGATACATTTAGACATGATCAGTATACACACAAATTACAAAAGCCATGTTTTTACAGTGGTATGCAGCACATCAACAGTTACAGTGGAGAGAACAAACAAAAAATATTTAGAAATAAAGGCAGTTAATAGATTTGTGGTATTCAGCTGAAATTTGGAACATAGGTAGAATACATACATAGTCACAGGAACAGTACATACATTGTAGATTAGCCAGTGTTTGTGAGAATAGTTTTCAATCTTAATCAAGTACTCTAGGTTTAGTATGTGTACCTTATCCACTTTCACTAGCCTGGGGAGCAATCATGGCACTGCCAACTTTGCTTGAGATGTTGCCTGATGAAGTTTTTAAAGGAGGCTTTGGATGATGTGTTGGGAATGCTAGTGGGGACAGAGTTCCATTTTTAGCCACTGAACTACTATATAGTGCATCTCCAAAGCTATTGTAGCTGTTGGTGACTTCTAGTAGTAGTTTGCTTGATGATCTAAGAGGCCTTTTGGCTGAGTGAAGTTGTACTAGGTTTTTGAGGGCAGGACACTTATTGGGGAGGTAATAGATAGAATGACATAGGCAGAGCTGATTGTAGGTTAGGAGGTTGGGCAGTTCAAGCCAGTGGAGCTGTCTCAAAGCAGTACAGTGATGAGTTCTATATGTGCAATTACAATGTGCGGTGTCTGTATATGAGAGTGCATAATATAGTGTTGTGCTACTAAGTTTAGTGATAACTTGTGGAGTTATAAAGAATTATGAGAAGACAGACTAGACTTAGTTGTGTGATAGTTATGGTTATAAAGTTTAAGTTGGTTCTAGGTGGTGGTATGGATAGGAATTATAGGGTTGCACTATATGTGGATGAGTAAGTAGTGTGGGGTGATGTAATAATGCCTAGCAGGAATGAGAGTGGTTGGGAGTATTTTGTGGTGGAGCAAGTGGGTGTGGTGTAATGTGATATAACTTGAGGAGCTGTGATTGGTGGAGGTGATGTGAGGTTGAGCTGAGAGTGTGGTTGTGATTACTATAAATGTAGAGGTAGTGGGGGTGGGAGGGACAGCAGACCATCCTCCTACTGATACATGGACACCTACAACACAAATGGATAACATTATGGGGACCACAATCACTCAGTGTAACTAACAGCTATAATGCATCATGGCTGGACAGCTACACTACCTGACATGTAAGCATTAAACATTACTGCTGAAAACATGTTACACAGCAGTACATTGGTACACTGTAGTACAGTCACCGTGTGCATCAGAACCATATTAGCCTGTCCCTGCATCAATGTTATGGATGACAGGGATGTGGCATAGATATCATCATATGTACAAGATGTGTTGTTGGTTTGCTAGAGACCTAGGGTGGGCCACACATTTGACACCATGTGTGTGAGTGAGGGGATTAAATTACTGATATGGCCATGATGATGTGATGTGTGTAGGTATGGGGTTGCCTAGTTGAGTTTGTATTGTGTGTGGGTATGCATGCACACAGTTCTGCCATGTGGCTGCCCTATACAGGTGTTTGTTGGACAGCTGCAGACCATACCTGGCAGGGTGTGCAGTTCACTGCCTCCAGCCACAGACACAAGAACTGTGCCTGCCAGGGGTTCCACGGGCACATCCAGGTACAAGCCTTGATATGCTATGCTCTTCAGATAATGACATATGTCTGCTGGAACCAGGTCCCTCTTGGGACTGGCCAGGGCCACGTGCACATGGCCTGCTGTGGTGTAGTGTGGACAATGCCCCCCTGCAGTGCTGGGGCTAGTACTGTCACTATGGGAGTGGCTTGGTGTCCTTGCATGTCCACGCCAACCTACAGATGTTGGTGTTGCTGGCCTACGTCCATGTGGCCGTCTCACCACTCCCACCACATGCTCTAACAAGGACAATCCACGGTCGAGGAAGGCCACCATTTCACCCCACCATCTATCCATGACCTCTGTATATAAACGGAGGCCACCTGGAAGATCACTAATGTTGTCAATTACAACTGAAAAAGCATCCCTCTGCAGCCACAAACCCTGTCTGGTGTACCATTCTGTACATGCTTGCACCTTCATGACAGCCTGAAATATGTGTCTGGTGGTATCAGATGTGTTAATCAACAAAATGCAGTGCAGCTATAGTCAATCCATGCTAGCAGCAGTATACATGTATATGGTGTATGCGTTGTGTTAGTAGGTGATGCCCCTTCCCCTGTAAAACACTACACCCATGTACACTGTATTGCTGTGGACCTGTTCAGCACCCTGCCATGTACTGTGCACCATACCTCACAGGTGTACACACCATTGCTCAGTGTGTATTACTGTGTCAGTTATGTCTGCTCTGCTGCTCAGAGCCCCTATGTGTTTGTCCGACACATACCTGGGATGATATGTGGGCAGATGTCATTTGTGAATGCCTGCTGTGTGATTTACATATATCATCAGTGTTGCATGTATGACCAATATGTTACAATTACACTGACAACCGTCAGCCCTTAATGTGGCTATGGAGAGTGTACACACCCTTATTGATATGATGCCCCCTTCCTTGATATGCCATGGGACCACATTACTGCATACATTAACATTACATGAGCCTGATATGTGACATATGTCCTGTACAATCAAATGCAGTGTCAAACAAATGTGTTAGTTGTGCTGATGCAGATTGAGATGCATAGACCTCTTGGATGCATATGTGTGCACGCCCTTATCATGATGGTTTGTTGCACCTACTGTTATGTGTACTACAGCAGTCACTATTCCTGGCAGGGGTATACTAGCATGGGCCATCTGCATTTGCCAGTATATGGTCAGTCTGCCCTACACATGTCCCCCAACTCTGCATGATTGCAAGGTCAACTCATGTGCACATCCCTTGGTGTTCACACACTGCCATCACTGTTGGTGTGGAGTCAGGGTTATGTCTGCCACAGTTCAAGACCCAGACTGTGTGCAGATATAGCCATTCATAGCATCCTTTGGTTCCCTGCTGCAGTGCACGGTTGTATCATGATGACATCCCCTCCCCACCTTCAGCTTTTTTGCATATGCTTGACAACTATGATCTACACGTGTGTCAGTTTGCAGTGTCCCAAACACTGAACACCATGTGTACCAGCCTAGTCCCAGCTAATGAATTTCAAACATACAGGTGTACACTGGCACTGGCATGGTACAGATGGGGATGGTGGGCCTGAGGTGGGGTGAGGTGTTGGCTGTGCAGCACATGTATTGTACATGATACTATCTGTAGGTTTCCAACGTGGTCTTGGTACACCAGTACACATTGCAACGCATGCCTTTTGGGGACCTCTTCTGTTATGCATATGCTACCTGTAGAGAGGCCTGGCTGATGTTTCCTGTGGTACAACTGTCAAATCTGATTACCCTAACCAATGGGCCACACGTTTGCAGAGTCCAGGCAATTGCTGACATGACTACTGCACAGCCAGTACTTACTAGACATTCCTGCAACCCCTTCAGTGTTGTGGCATGCTATTAGGCAGACTGCATGACCGATTTTCTACATGTGACATCATCTGTCTTGGATGGCCATCTGTTTATTTCCTACATTATTCCTGTCCCATATATCCTCGACACATACATGATTGTCTGCACTGTTTGCCATGGTATATCCAATGGTGAGGTATGGCTACATGTCCAACTCATGGATGCTACCTGTTGGGTATGGGGCCCACATCATGGCATGTAAGATGTGTGCAAGCCACAGCTGCCTCTTTTGCAGTTAAGTGTGCACATTTGATGGCCAAATGTCTTGGACAGCAGACCAATTCTTAGTGTGACATTGGGGACATGTACTTGCTGGAAGGTGCATTTCCATGACAAATACATGCAGTCAGTATCTCAACAGCTGATTCCACTATATTTTATTTGGAGTGTGTGCACACATATGTTTCCAGTGTTAATGAAGGTATGTCTTCCCCATATTTGCTGCCCTAACATACAATTCCATATTACATACTCATTGCTCATGTTAGGACCACATTGCAGGTTGTAAGGGTTTTGGACCACAGTATTGTGATATGCCGTAGTATAGATCTGTAACAATACACTGTTGTAGCACTGTATAAGGGTGATGTTTCACACATGTCCCTACTGTAGGACATTTGTCTCACCATTATGTTCATCTCTGTGCACATATTTTGCAATGACACAATGTTAGTTATATTGCAGGAGTCTGACATGCCCTTCAGATACACCATCATGGTGACCACTGTGATGCAGTGCAGTTAACAACAACAATACATGAACATGTATGGTATGAATTAAGGGTAGGATTGTTAAATGTGTGCATGGAATATACCATAGCCATAACATGACTGGTGTACTGGCAAACCTGAACAAACACCATACTCTCCAGCTACAGGCTGATGCCTTGGAGGTATACCAGAGGGATATACATAAGTGTGTGAGAGATGTGATGTCAGTAGCCACAGCTTTGACATTGGAACAGGATGGGTGCAGCATTACGGTGCATCAACAGTACAAGCCCACTATACTACAGCCTATGCACATTTGTTTATTACTATTACACAGCCACAGACTATATATATGTAATCACACATATGCATAATCTAACTGTACACATGTGGATGGATACACAACAGTGGTCTACTGATGTGCCTTGTGGTCTTACCTGCATGCTCCTCATTGTGTGGGTAGCACCAACCTCCACTATGCTCTCTGCCAGGTGTTGTGTGTGCTGGCAGGTGCCCCGAGCCTGGCAAGGAGCTCCTCAACATGTGTCGGGGGAATGGATGGCATGATCTCCCCCCATTGCGAGCTGATCCCTCCTAACTGCAGCAGCATGCCAACGAGCATTGTAAAGTAGGTCAATGCATTGATGCCAGACCTGCTCATAACTGTGGTTATGCAGGCCGACAACATTTACCCTGTGGACAAGATCGTTCCACAGGGCGGTCCACTCCTGCTGCTCATGGGCTGTTCAGCCAAACAACACCTGGTAGTGCTGCACCTGGTGTGTGATGATGACTTCATTCTTGTCTGGTCTATAAACAGGAAGCCTCTCATGGGACATCTTGCCTGAAAGACATAAAGATGGAAACAGGTCTGAGCAACTCATACAGCGAGGTTATCATAGTTCTTAATACACATCTCTGCCTCCCCTCATCATATCTGCAACAACAATCTGATCACACAGCTCATGTCTACAGAATACCTACCATTGGGACATATATCATATTGTACCACACATTGTGCTATGTGTTTGTAGCCATGTTCCCTGTGCGGACACTATCATTGCTGGCCTGTTAGAGACAATGTCACCTGCATGCCATTGTAAGGGCTATTATGGTTCCATATATGCACGTGGTATGTTTGCTATGTGATTGCTGCACATCTGTTGTTTTGTTATTGGGAATATCTATTCATGCTGTTGGACATGATCTGGGAATGTGTGGACTATTACTGCCCACATATGTTCTATAACAGTGACACAATAGCATGTTTAGGGAACAGTTGCCAGCAGAACCACCTCTCCCACCTCATCTAGCCATGTTACCAGGCCACATCACATGTGGGACCCACCCTGGGGCCTCCTCATCTACTGGTCCTGCACTACCTTCCTTCAGATGGAACCACCTCAGGGCATAGTGCCCCCACCCCCCAGGAGCACACACAGACATGATCCTGTCACCTGAGGCCAGGTCCTGGGTCTGGTGCATAGGGAGTTCCACAGAGACTTGGCGGATGTGCCACAGCACCTTGAGGCCCTCAGTACAAACTCACAAGGTACACATGCTCCTCCTGCTCAGCCTCCAGCTCAGGCACCTTCAGGGCCATGAAGCTCGTGTTGTGACTGGCCATAGGTGGTGGCCTTATTCCCATTGTTTCCATATGGAGGCTCATGGGACTTCCACATCACAGATGACACTCCCCACCAAGGGTGTTTACCCACCACATGTGTCATATACCGCCCGTGTAGGCTGTCTTCTGTATCTTCCAACCCAACCCATCTCCACAAATATACCTGCTATCCTTCCCCAAATTCCCAATCCCACCTTCACAAGCAAGGGCAATGTGTTCCCAACATGGGGTTCGCATGTGACATAACAGTCCATGTTGCACGCACTTACTGCTGTATATATATGTGTGTATTGATATGTGTGATGTTCCCCTCACACATAGCATGCCGCACTGTGATGCAAAACTAGGGAGCATGTATTTATATACATATGTGTGCATGTTTGTATATATGTAGACATACACACACACACACCCACACACACACACACACATATATATATATATATATATATATATATATATATATATATATATACATGTGTGTAGATATATATCATGAGTTTCATATATATATATATATATATATATATATATATATATATATATATATATATATATATATATACATATAAATACATATAGGTGTCTGTATACCTGTAGACATACACGTATATATATATATATATATATATATATATATATATATAGATATAGATATATAGATATATATATAGATATATATCATATATGTATATATATATATATATATATATATATATATATATATATATATATATATATATATATATATATATATATATACATACATATATATATGTATACATATATATATATATATATATATATATATATATATATATATATAGATGTATTTAGGCTGCATTCAGACATCAGGACCACACTCTCTAACTCTCCTTCCTGCACAGCTACACTGTTCTGCCTTGCTACAAGACAGACATGTGCCATATGTAGACACAGCCTAACATTAGGGGCATATATATAGGGACAGTTTGCAGGTAAGCATATTACACACCTATGGCATTTCTGCATGCTACATTACATGTTAACTTGACTGTCCTGCAAGTGGTGGGCTCTGGAACCCATGTGTCCATCATAATGGCATCACTTCCACCACCTACTATTGGCCACACTAATATACATGTTTTGCATTACACAACACACACTATGATGGCTCACATCTTGTCAGTCAGTGCTGATCTGCACAATTGACGGGTATGGCCCAATACCCACAGGGACAGACACTATTGTCCATAGCTGTTGTTCAGCTGGACATCATTACAACAACACCTGATGGCACATATAAATCATTCCACATCATCTACCCCATTATTATTGACCAAGTACTACATTCAATTACATGCATATATAATTCACATATCTGTTGTGGGAATGATGTCTGTTCTGGATAGTTTGCTGGATGGATGTTTTTTTTTTTTGTGTTTTGTTTTTTTTTTTGGCTTTGGCTTTGGCTTTCTCTCTCTGTCTCTCTCTCTCTCTCTCTCTCTCTCTCTCTCTCTGTCTCTCTCCAGTAAATGGATAGATTGCAGCATGGATTTTCTAGGTGATGCACATGGTCAGGTTAAGGCCTCTGCACCAGTCAGTGTCCTCCAGTTGCTACCTGCATGCAGCATGCTGTTTAGAACTTCCTATTACCACTGTCATGGCAACCCACTACTATAAATCCCTACATCATATGGGCGTGGTCCCTTTACCTTTCCTGTATGGAGGACATCCTTCCTGTGTGTGGGCAGCAGAGTTACAGACAGCAGGTAGTAATACCTCTTACAAGAGGACTTGCAGACTCAGGCCAGTTACATATTTGTATAAGGTCCCAGAACTACAGACAGTGTGAGTAGTGTTGTTATATGCTTTGTATAGCACCAGTGTTACAGGGTTTGTATGTACATACTAGTTTAACATGAACTGTGGGCTTATCCACATGATAGCCAGAGGTGTGCCTGTTATGTTTTTTCTGTCCACCACACAGGTCTTATGTCAGACATATCACTGGCATTGTGTGTGTTGAGTGCTATCAGTACATGGCTACATGAATTTGTGTTTCTGACTTCATATTTCTGATTAAGGGTATGTTGCAGGCTATCCTGTAACACCAGCAACATACTCAGTGTATGACAACACTATTTCACATATGGGCCTGTGTTCTGGCCTCTGTCCTCCACCTACATAACAGGCTTTGTCCATATGGCATGCAGTAAGGGGTTATTTTGTAGTGGCCTGTGATTATGTTCTGCTGCCATTCCTGCCACCATTCCAGTGCTGTTGTGGCCCCCACACATATTGTGGGGTAGGGTCCATATATATCTGGGCTTCAGCTGCACAAAACATGTGTGCCCTTCTGCAGTCCAGAGGTCAGTGTATCTAACAGCATTATATGCCCCTGTAAGTCAGTCTACAGGGGAGGGGTATGCACCATATAAAACCTAGGCTGTTACAACATGTGAGGGATATCAGTAGTAAGCTGCCTTGAGGTATATGGCTGTACATTACCATACATTAAATGGGGAACAATGGTGGCCTAGAGTTTACTGCCATACAGACTGTTCTGTTTGTCAATGTGATTGTGATGTTTTCTGTTATGCATTGTTATGTAGCAGATACATCCCATTGTGTCAACTTAAGTCTTTTCTCCCTAGGGATTGAGTACAGAGTGTAATTAGTGGCTGCTGGACTATACATCTGCATAACGTACTCTTGATTGATTGTTATCCTCTGGCGCAGTCTGTCTTTACTATTGTACTACTTGAAGGCCTTGGCCTGGACAGCGATATATGTTATGCTTTCGGATTACTGTATAAAATGATCTGCTTGAGAGTTGCAATAATCAGTTAGTATGTATTTCAAAGTCTTAGCAGCTATATGACATGGCATATACAACTGTAATAGTACACAAATAAAACTTTCTTATGTATGCAAACTTGTGTGTGGTGTCATATCCTTTGACTTCTATGTGGTCATATGTTTCAGGTAACAATCGTCTTTTATATGAGTGACTCATACACTGTCCATCTGAAAAGGTGGCAACTGTAGGAATACTGGCTGTTCAATATGCTGTGCACCCTCTAAATATGTATATTCCTATACATATCTATGTGTGTGTGTAGATGTAGTTAGATCTCTCTCTCTCTCTCTCTCTATATATATATATATATATATATATATATATATATATATATATATATATATATATATATAAATATATATATATATTTATATATGTGTGTGTGTGTGTGTGTGTATCTGCATATATATGTGTGTATGTGCATATGTATCTTTGGAATGTTTATTGCTTCAACATTGTAAATTCCCTATGGTAGCCAGACGGTACTGCATGATATGTTATTGATACCATCCTGACATCATACAGGTGGGATGGATTACTGTTAACGTCTTGCAGCCATGTTGTGTAGGGTCCTGGGTACGGGACTTGCAACAGTTGGTATTGTGTTGCAGGGCATATCTGTTTGGCTGTGGGAGAGGTGATGATATCTATACTTTCAAGACATATTTAGCTTTGGCCCCCTCACCTCCATTATGGTGCCTTTGGTCATATATGTATTTGTTATGTTCTCTTTTATATCTATAGATATATATCTATATATACATATATCTATGTATATATATATATATATATATATATATATATATATATATATATATATATCTGTTTACATATATTTATTGATATATATATATATATATATATATATATATATATATATATATATATATATATATATATGTGTGTGTGTGTGTGTGTAGACATATATATCTACAGATGTATGCATATGTATGTATATATATATATATATATATATATATATGTGTGTGTGTGATATATATATATATATATATATATACACACACACACACACACACACACACACACACACACACACACACACACATACATCTACATGTATAAATACATTTCCTGTACTGTCGAATGACTGTGCTGGATGATATATTTGTGAAAACATCAGGGTTATGTATATCTAACAAGGCTTAGTGGTAAATCATTTTGGCTAGGGTGTGCAGGGTACTGGATTCAAACCTTGCAAATGCTGTTTATTTTGTTGCTGGGCAGAACAAGGGCTGTTGGATACAGAGTGATTGAGGCTCTTTTAAGCAGCTGTAAGTGGGTCTGCGCAGGTTTGTGTGGTGGTAAGCACTGCTAACTTCCGGTTAGAGTTTCTTATACTGATTTTGCTTCTCAATTGCTTAACCTGTGTAGGCATTGCTCACCCCCGCACAAACAAGCTTAAACCTGCTGACTGCTGCTTAAAGGTGTTTACTCACACTTACCTCCGCGCTAATTTCTTTAAAAGAAATGAAAAAGGGTTGATAGGAAAGTAGTGAAAAAGGGGCACAAAGAAGGAAAGACAGTAGGGAAAATAGCTAGGGATGTGCAGGATGGTTGTAACGAAGGTCCATAGTTGCTCTTTTCTTCTATAGCAACAGCTGTGCATATACACTGATTTGGAGGTATATTTGGATACTCATACCCCTGAGAGAGGGGTGAGGACAACAATAATATGTTGCAAAACCAGTAAGACCAGATTACATATGTCCAGTGGACATCTGTGCGAAATGGACAGCTATGTATGGGGCGAGATTTTTTGGGGGGAATAGATTGCCCTTTTATTCTTTTTTAAGGTGAGAGTGGGATGTTCGGGAGGGATAGTAGGTATATTTGGGGAGGTAGGTTGGGTAGGATAACAGACAAAGACAAGACAGCAAACAGGGGCAGTATATGACATATTTGGGGGGGGGTAAACACCTTAGATGGGGAGAGGTGTTTGGAAGTCGGAAGCACATGAACCCCCTAGTGGAAATAGTGGGACTGAGGTCCCCACCCATGGGCAGTCACCACTGCACCGCCCCGAAGGTGGATGTGCTGGGGTCTGAGTAGGAGGGCCAGGCTGACTCTCTATTTGCACCACGTGGCCCTAAAGCTGGTGTAGCAGATCTCCAACCTCCCTGTTGAACTTGCTATGCACCAGACCCCGGACCTGGTGACGGGTGACAGTGTCTTGTCCGCATCCAGTCCCGGGGGGGGCAAGCCCCATCCCCTTAGGCAGTTCAACCTGAAGGTGGTGCAGGACCAGTGGACAAGGAGGTCCCAGGGTGGGCCTCAGATGTGCTGGTGCATGGTGCCATGGCCAGCCTTCCCAAACATGCTATGGTGTTTCAATTTTACAACATATGTTGGTTAGTAATAGTCAACACATTCCAGGATTAGGTATAACAGCATACATAGATATCACATGTATATATAGAACCACAGTGACCATTACAGCAGCATGCAGGTACATTGATGGCAGCATGCCACCAATGTGGGAGTATTACAACATGGCACATGCATAGAAACAAATTTAAATATTTATCAAACAATAGGACATATGTCCCAACAGTAGATTTAATAGATCACATACCAATTGAGTTGTGTATTTAGTTTATTGTTGCAGATATGGTGGGGGGGGGATGTCATTTAACAACTTGTATATCCCTGTAGTTCTCATTACTTTCCTAGTCATTGCTGTGATCTGTACCTTACAGGTATTATTACACTACCCTATGGCTTTAGTTTGGACAGTGGTATGGATGCAGACAACTATATACATGAACTGAGTTTTACCTGCAGTATATACCGCTTACCTGGTATACCTGTGGTGGTATTGTTTGTTAACACTACCTGACTGTTTCTACACATATTCCCAGATTCCAGGTTGATGTTATGCACATACCTGTCCATCTCTTATCGCACACACTCTGCGCATGTCTTGACAACATGCAGGTGAAACCAGGATATATTTTGACTATTGCCCTCATAAACCTTTGGTGAGTTGTACAATGACAGGTTTGTTTTCATAGATATTTTTCAAATTTGTACAGGACTGACAGTCAGTTATATGACATTAAATGCTGCCTACATGTCAGAGATTAGCATGCTGACATGCCAGAGGGACAGGGTAGCAGCCAGCAGATATGGGCCAATTAACTGGACATTCTGAACAAATCTGTACACTTGTGGGGTATGATTTTGCATACAGCTTACTACCACTCCCAGGATTCAAATCATGGCTGTGTCTGCTAAAATAAAACAGTGTACTTCACAGTTCAATGTGCTACATAGATATTGCTGTGTATCTCGTCTCTGATTTCTGTCTATAAGTCTCCCGTGGTTTTACGATCTGACCTTGTAATTACAACACTCTTATACAGGGTTTCCTAGATAGTTTTATTATGTAGCACAGTGTGGATGACAGTAATGAGTAATACCTTATTATTCAGAGCAACTGCAACACTAACAATGCCATACAATACCAGAGTAAACAGTACCAGTCCAGGATTTCAATCTTTTATTTCTAGGCGCAGTTTTCGTATCTGACAGACCTGTGGGGGGAATGTTTGTTAGCACTACCTGAATGTTGCCACACATACTACCAGATTCCACATTATTATTATGCACATATGTCTCACTCTGTTACTGCACACACTCTGGTACCAGCTTCACAACATGGTGGCGCAGATGGGACATATTTTGCTTATTACTCTAATAGCATTTTGGGGAGTTGCTAGAGTGAGAGGTTTGTTCTTATAGATGTCTGACAATCAATTGTATGCCATTATTTGCTGCCTAAACATCTGGGATCATCCCACTGATTTGCCAGAGGGACAGGGTGATAGTCAATGGATATGGGCCAATTAACTGGACATTCTGGACATATCTGTACAATTGTGGGGTATGAGTCTGCATACAGCTTACTACCACTCCCAGGATTTGAACCATGGCTGTGTGTGCTAAAAATACAACAGTTCACAGTTGAGTGTGGTATTTGGATTATGTTCTCTATCTTTAAACTGTTTTCTGTCTAAGTCTCTCTCAGTTGCACAATATGACCTCTTGTGATTACAACAGTCATATACAGACATTCCTACACATTTTATTTATGTAGCACAGTGTGGGTAACATTGCTTAATATAACAGTGCTATTAAGAGATTGCAACACTACATTATCATATGATACCAGAATAAACACAGGCAGTCCAGCAGTTAGACCTTTCTTGTCAGGCTGTTAGCCATTTATATACATACAACCTATATGAGATTCTTCCTGCCATATTGTCTGGTGTATTCAGTACATACCTTAAACAATACAGGTTTTATACTGGCAATTAACTTTCTACTACTTTTAGAATTATTTCTTATGACAGTACATGCAAGAGTATTACTAACCTGCCTCGTGACGCAACCTCTGCAATTTACAGGCATGGGCTTCCCAGTTCACAGCCCACTTATCTGCCACTCTCAAAGACATAAGAGGAATATTTAGCCATACCTATCCATAATATACATGAGCTGGAAATTATTAAACAAGTAGTCGACGGATACTTACACATAGCTGGGACATCCCCAGTCCGCCTAGCCTCTTGGATCCACTGATCCAAGAGCACACTCTTTCTCCACTTCAGGTCAGCATAGTGATGCCTGACCTGCTCACTAGTTTGAGGTATGCCAGTGGCACTGATGAGGTCACGGGTGAGATGGACCCAGGCTTCTGCTATATATTGAGAACCCTGGTACTGGCCATGCAGCAGTCTCTGGTCATGGTCTTTAACAAGGAGTCCTGCCATGACTTTTGACTCCTGGCTGCCCCAGCGCTGTGGCTGAAAGTGCACTCCTTCTCCCATACTGGTCATAGTGCCGACAGGAGGAAGATGCAACCAGTTATGAGATGTATTCCCACCTGTTGGGTTTAAATAGGGCCGATTTCCCACACTTTGTCATGATTGGATGGTTTTGAAAATGCTAAGCTATGGGCAAACCTGCTTAACTAAGATTGGCATTATTTAAAGGGGTATACCAATGGGAAAAATGATTTAGCTGGCCTACACATTGCTTAAACCTAGTAAACAGGGCTGTGCAAAGCTTAGCGTTGCTTCACTTTTAATTTGCATACAATTTGCTGTTTGACATTGATTTATTATTCATTACATGTTGTATATAGGTTTGGTATCCATGATTCATGTGTACTTACACTGTATGCGGTCCTTGTGTTTATTAGGGGATTTTGACACTTTATTACAATGACACGTCACATCTGGACTTAATGCAGTAATCCAGTTCACATATTTCTGTTATGTACTATGTTAAACAAAATAAAACTGTATATAGATTCCTTTCACATGTTGAGTTTAATATTTCTATAGTGAGGATCTGTTTGGTGATACCTCAGTCTTATGTACTGCTGTGATGGCTTACTGGTTAACTACTGTGACTATAGTGTACAGAGTTCTAGGTTCAAAACCTGCAAGGGCTGCTTATTTTGTTGCTGGGCAGAACAACAGCTGTTGCATACAGAGTGATTAAGGCACTTTTAAGCAATTGTAAGTGGGTTTGCATGGGTTTGCATGATGGTAAGCAATGCTAACTTCTGGTTAAATATGCTTACAGAGAGTTAGCTTCAATATTGCTTAACCTATGTGCCCATTGCTTACCCCTGCACAAATGGGCTTAAACCCACTTACTACTGCTTAAATATGCTTACTCCTGCTTGCTACTGCTTAATAGTGCTTACTCCCACTTACCCCTTACTAATTTAGACAGAAATGTAAAATGGTTGTTGGGAAGATGATGGATTTGGACACTCTATGGATTTATCATTCATTACGCATTTTACCTTCAATTTGTATCTCTGATTCATGTGTACATATACTGTATGGGGCGCTTGTGTTTATCTGTGGATTCTACAACATTATTACAATGACACCTCACATATGCTTTTAATGCAGTACTCCAGTTCACAAATAGTTGGCTCAATGATAGAATTCCAAAGCTGGTTTAATAGTCAATTCAAACACATAAACGCAATTCCACACACAGCATTTTCATCTAAGTTGCTAAGACTTCATCAGATGCAAACAATAAATGAGCCATCTCATTATATAATCAATTGGATTAATTATTCAAGAAATCCACCAATGAGAATACAGTCCATTGTCTCAATAAAGCACGTCATTGATTTTTATGCAGCAAACAAATAATAAGTGGTAGCGGCATTTGTACATCACCTGTGCAGTACAGACAGGACTGTGGGGTGGCACAGCAACATCCATGCTGTCAGCATTAGGGGCAAAATACAAAGAACAACTTAAAGCCCTATCACTTTTATTCCAGTCAAATAGGCTATTTTGTGGAGTACAGTACTGATATAAACTTGAAGAACCTAGCTATGGTTGACCTCTTACCCCTTTGAGTGACCTGCAGAACCACTGATACCTTCTCTTAGGGCATAAATGTACATAACAATATCAACAAAGCCTGGTGGCAGGATATATATCTCTTCCTAAGGATTTACAAAATAGAATAAGCTTCCATTCCACATCAAAGTAACATGCAACACTCTTTAAAACCAACCTTGATAAGTAAATTGGGATCCATAAGTTCACCACACACTTCAAATGTAGCAAACAGCTGCTACAGTTTATACCTTGTATGGATGTTTTAGTTAAAAAAATCATTTTAAACTATAGCAAATTGCTTGCTACAAATGTATTAAGCAGTTGCTACAGTTTATACTATACTTATGCTGAGTGCTACAGCTCTGAGGTTTTTACTAAAAAAAAAAAGGGTTTGTTTTTTTTACTTTTAAAATTTAAACTGTTTAATGTTTTTTGAAGACTAATAAAGCCAAAGCTAACTAGCTATAAACATGTTATGTCTTATCATTTTTTTTTCTGAGCTCATCGGTACAGCATGCAGCCATCCTAATGTCATGCACATCAGGCTTTCTTTTAACCTCAGTGTTTCTAAAATTTGGCCAAACAATCCATTTATGCTACCAGCACAAATGTGTGCAATTTTCTGCATCTGGAGTAAATGAGTACTTCTCATCTTGAGAAGTTTAAAACAAGTATTGTAGCCCCATAGTTTAGATGCCTTATTTGATTTTTCAGAGACACCGCAGAATTAATTGTTACTGTCTACAGTAGCAGGAATTGGTTCCAGTGATGCTAATGTACACCCTGAATAATTTAAAAGAGTTTTGCATTTTGAGGTAGGTGCAGTCAATAATTTACAAAATACATTCTGAAAGAATTTTGCAGTCAGCATCACTATCTAGCTTAACTGTAATATTCCTGGCTTGAGTTATCTTATGAAACCAAAAACATTTAAACCAACCTCCTCTGCTATCTGAAGCCTGAACTACATGTGCATTATGTAGTTCAAGTGTATCCACAGACATTTCTATTTTATTCTATTCTTTGGCTCAGTTACATATAGGTCCTTCCAAACAGATTTACTTCCGCTTTTCATTCCACTGGAAGTGATTCAGACCTAGAGGTAGCTTGCAGGTACAATTAAACACCATGATTTTGCTTTCTCCTTTCTGTAGCCAAAACTAGTACTTGCTACACTTTTTCCAGATGAGTAATTGTTACATTGTAATACAGCTGCTTAAAGGCAGAAGGACACAGAAAGCCTATATAGTATGCCATTTTTAGGGTATTTAACCCTGTAATTACCTTCCATTCCTACCTTCCCTTAACTTCTTTTCCACTTGTCCTGTGTCCTCTTGAATGTCCTTTTGGATTCCTTTTCCACTACAGATTCTCATAGTCAGTTCCACGGGTCCACAACCCACTCTGTGAAATAATACTTTTAGAGCTCTAAGGCATATTTACTCACTACACTTTTTTGTCTGACTGTGCTCTTCCTTTCCTGTCTCTCTGTCATGTTTACAGTGACTCATACACACCAATATAATCTTACATCTGTCTGCTCTTGTCTCTATATATTAGCCTCTGCCTCTTCTGATGTTCCTTCCCTCCATCCTATGATTCTTTCTGGTAACTTTCTTATGGATTCTGTTCAGCTTCCTGATACCCCTTTCCTTATATGTACACTAGAACAGATTGCATTACTCAAGGTGTTGTCTGACTAAGGTCCTGTCGACCAAACATTTATAATCAGGCACTACCTGGAAATCATGCAGTCAGCTGCAGCTTTTATTATTTATTTATTCACTCATGATAGCTTTATTCTATTATTTTTCTACCCATAGCCTTTAATATATATATAACTTCAGGTCCAAACCTTTAAACTGCATACTTGAAAGTTGGTTGCTCTACACACTTTTAGATCTTCATCAAGTGCCATGTCCAACTTTTTTAAATGTGCTTTACTTCTGGCTAAATTACTTTTTATATCACTCATGATTCCATCTTTTAGTGGATCATTCAAGCTTTCAGACTCACAGTGTTTGGCTCTGTGTTTACGTTTAGTAAGCTAAGCTTAGTATACCTCACTGCATACCTGGAACATTACACTCTGTACTGCAAAGCTGTCTTTTCCCTACCTTATGGCCAAAATAATTAAATACATTTAGTGCTTATCACATTTGACATGGAGGAATATTGCACATTGGAATTTTCTGCCTTCTCTAGAATTTTAATGGCAGTGAGATACTGGTCAAACTTCAGATTATGTCCTGTTTCAGAACATCATGCAACCTCAGATGTATTAGTGGTTGAAAAGCTAGCACTCTAAACCAAAATGAATAATTACAGTGATGTTGTTTATTCATTCTGTGGTCTGCTAAACAAAATGGTAAATACATAAATAAATAAATAAATAAATAAATAAATATCTCTACATGAAACAAAAACAGATTTTAGATATAATATTTCATCCAAACTCTATTTGTTTTTATGTTAGAAATGTGAACATTCAAAAAAACATTATTTTATTTAGTTTTATGCCAAGAAAATGGAAAAGAAAAATTTGCTGGCATTTGGACATGATTCTAATACATTAAGAGTGTACCCCCTGAAGAGAAAGAAATTGCATACTGAAGCAATCATCATCAGAAGTTCCAGAGACACATTTCATTGCAAAAGAAACAGCTCCTGATGCCAA
This sequence comes from Protopterus annectens, assembly GCF_019279795.1. Classification (NCBI taxonomy): domain Eukaryota; kingdom Metazoa; phylum Chordata; order Ceratodontiformes; family Protopteridae; genus Protopterus; species Protopterus annectens. The sequence goes on along the minus strand of NC_056731.1, from coordinate 92,999,526 downwards.
AGGTAGCGTTATATCTGATAGCATGGAATATAACTTATGTAATCGCACATATCGTCAGTAGTGGCAGAATGAAGAAATGAGGGACATAATTCCACCCATCAGAAGCTTTACTTCATCAGTATATTTTGTGAAGTCGCTGGATGGGTACATTTTACTAAGATTTCTTTCTTAAACACAAGACTGATAAAGCACAGTGGTTCTGTTGTTAAGATCTCCATCTCACATATTACGTTTCCTAGGTTCATACCTGACCTCTAGTCACTGTCTGTTTATAATTTGTGAGTGAGACCTCCCTTTGTCTGTATAGGTTTTCTACAACTACTCTAATTTTTCTTTCCTTCCAAAAACATGCACGACTGACCTTTCCCATAGTATCCACATACATGACAGTTACCCTTGCCCTTATGGTTCAGATCATAGCCTGAAAAGGGTCAATTATGACCAGATTGCATAAACAGTTAAGGAATGAATAAATAATGAGCTAAAAAGCAATAATTATTGCTATATAGATTCACACATATTATACTCTTTTCTCATTTACAGCAATACCATCCCCAGGAAGAGAATTCACTAAAATTGCACCAGTGTTCAAGCACTATTGGGACTAAATAGACTCCCCCTCCATCTTGCACTGTTTGATGTCCATTCATAAAAGTAAATTGAGCGTGTACCTTTCTCAACACCTACAAATTGCAGTCATGTTTTAGACGTAGGGAGCAATGCCACTGGATAATATATGCTCTTCTCTAATAGCAAACACCTGAAAATCCTATAAATTACATGGGAGGATTGTTTAGATTGCTGAGCATATTCTCCCTGTTATAGAAAATACTCTACATTGACTATACAAACACCCTAGGCTACACATAACAAAGTGTATAGATTCATATATACCTTTCCTGAAATGGAGCATCAGTGCCTTACATTACATAAGGCAAGATGCCTTCTCATCAAACGGCAGAATGCAGTGCTCATATATCTCATAACTTTCACACTTTAGCATACTGTCACTTGCTTCATACTTTAATAATAAAGCACTAGTGGATGGCTGGAAACTGTACACTCAGGAAATATTATTAGTGTCTTTGTCCCCCACAGCTGCCAATAAAGTTCTGCAGAAACATTTCTTATAGTTGAGATCCACATATTAGGATGCCTTATTGCCCTGTGATCTAAGACTAAATGTTAAAGCTCACTTAGTAAGCTTGCCTAGAGTGTGGAAAATGACTGGTCTCAAACAACAAGCAAGTGTTACAGGGAACATATTAATCATATCAACCACCAATGTAAAACAATGAAATGTTGTTTGAATAAAAATCTCCTTGAAATGTTGCTGGTCTCTGTAAACAAAGATGCAAGACTCACCTCACTCTGTTGAAATAGTTTCTATACATAAGTCTTCCTATTGAATTAAAGCTTCATCAGCTACTGCAGCTATGACTGTTCTAAATGTTCTTGGGTCATATAATTCTCTCAGTGCTTACATATTTTGCTTCATAAACCTGTTATGTTATATTTACTTGTACAACATTTCTTTTGTTTTTTTTTGTTTTTTTTTTGTCTCAACATAATAATATTGCAGCAAAATGGACCTTAGTATCCAAAGCAGCTATGTAAAAATAAATAAATAAGCACATAAGAAGAACACCAATTTCCTGTCACTATCTCTTAATTTAGTCTTACATCTACTCACACACACACACACACACACACACACACACACACACACACACACACACACACACACTTCTCTTTGTTGATTTCCAAGCACTCACTTCCTCAATCACTTATGAGCTGCTTCCGAATCTGTGAGTGACCCTGCAGACAACCATCATTATTCCTGGAGTTTTCAAGCCAAAGCAGTGAGGTAAAAGTAAGTTGTCATGTCTGCCTTCCACATCACTAGAAACAGCTATGGTGTGGTAAAGGAGCAACTGACTCCGGCCCATGCTGTTAAGGGGGGATGATATGGAAAGCAGTATACCAGCATTCATTTCAGCACCAGATTTTCTGAAGGCCTGTATAGAAAAGAATGTGATCATGCTCCTGCAGTCAGGAGTCAGACTGAAGCTCTGCAGAGCTGCTTTTTACATTTAAAACAGATTTTTTTGAGAGGCGCAGGCTGTTGTGAAGAACAAGAACAGACTTGGCTGGAGTGGCAGATAGGGGTAATGGATCCAGAGTTGAAAGGCATCAGTCTAGGAAATGACATCAGGCACTAGATGAGACTTCTATGGCTTTGTGCATCACACAAGCATGCACTCACACCAATGAAT
>NC_056731.1:92969750-92992250 GCF_019279795.1 Protopterus annectens | reverse complement strand
GGATTCCGGATACTGGCTAAGGCTCTTGTCACCCCTATAGTGCCTTTTTTAGGCAAGGTTCAAATGACGAATTCACCACCCTAACAGGTACAGGCAAGTAAAATCTGAGGGTATTGCTACTCAGTGCTAGAAGTCTAAACCTCAAAATGCACTCTCTCGAGGCACTCCTTAAAATGGAGAACATCGGCATCTGTGCAGTGACAGAGACCTGGTTCAAGGCTCCAGAGAGTAGCCCTGCATTACCATGCTATAATTCATACCACACCTTTCGGCCACCTAACCTGGACTGAAACACTAAAGGCGGAGGCATGTCCATATTTATTAAGGATATCCACACCTCCAGGCTAGTTGCTCAGCATAATGCATCCGAGATTATCCAAGTGCAACTAACTCTGGGCAAGACCGCAATCCAAATTGTAGCTTGCTACAGATCCCCCTCCATGCCCCAGGATTCCCACTCCTCATTTCTTAATACACTGGAAAATATTAGGGTACAACCTACCACCCTAATAATGGGTGATTTCAACTACCCTACCATTAACTGGGAAAACTACTCATGTACCAACTCTTGTGCTCAACGTTCTCTGGAATTCATAAATTCCAATGCCATGGATCAACTTATCCACACCCCCACCAGGAGCAGCAATATCCTAGACTTGGTTATTACTAATATGGGCAACCGGTGCTCCACACCAGAGGTCAATTCCTCGTTGGTCAGATCCGAGCATAAGCTAATCACCCTAGACATCCACACCCCCCCCCCCCCCATTAGGGAAACCACAATAAAAAATTTCTCCAAAGCCAACTTCAAGCTTCTTAAGACAGAAGTGGCAAACTTCACGACACCCATGCTGATGGACAATAGAGGTATGACTGCTGAATCCTACACAAATGCACTTTATAAGCACTTACATGAGTGAATGGATCGTGCAATCCCTAACAGAACCAAGATGCTATCCTCCAAAAAAAGGAAGCCAATCTGGTGTTCCCCTGTCATAAACAAACTCTACAACAGAAGAAAGAAACTGTTGCAAAAAAGAGTAAAATCCCATGATTGGAGAAACTCCCTGGTCAGCTTCAGTAAGAAGCTGAGATCCCTCATAAGATCCTCCAAAGCTAGTTATGAAAACAAAATCACCACTGACTCTAAAGACAACCACAAAGCATTCTATAGCTATGTCAAGAATCTCAATGGCAGCACTCAGATCTGCTCTGAATTACAGAACAATGGCACTAAATATACAGAACCAACGGATATTGCCAACATCCTGGCAGATATGTTCAGTGCTAACTTTACCCCTCTGTCATCCCCTAAAGGGCCCATCTCTATACCAGAAGAATGCAAAGTTCCTGTAATCATGGCTGCACAGGTAAAAAACACACTATCCAAAGCCAAAAACACAGCATCCATGGGACCTGTCGACATCCCAGGCTGTGTTCTACATGAACTACAGAACGAACTGGCACCCCACCTAAGTACCATGTTCAATCATAGCCTCACCTCAGGCTATGTGCCCACTGAATGGTGCACAGCGACAGTTATCCCACTCCATAAAGGGGGAGCCACCACAGACCTCGGAAACTACCGCCCCATTAGCCTAACGAGCCTGATCTGCAAGGCTATGGAGCAAATCATCATGGAACTTATAAACAATGACATTGGTAATCTCCAAACTCAGGACCCCACCCAGTTCGGGTTTGTAAAAGGTAGATCATGTCTCCTAAACCTGATAGATGTCTTTGAAGCAGTCACCAAAGCCGTAGATGAGGGTAAGGTGGTTCACACAGCCTATCTAGATCTCGCCAAGGCTTTTGACACCATCCCCCACTCTGGAATTATAGATAAACTCACTAAACTAGGTATAAATCCCTATGTCACAAGATGGGTTGCCAACTGGCTCACTGACAGAACCCATACTGTGAAAGTAGCAGACTCCAAATCCAGCTTCAGACCAGTGACAAGTGGAGTACCACAGGGTTCAGTCCTGGGTCCTCTCCTGTTTGGTATCTACTTCTCTGAAGTACAGGCCAACACAGAAGGTCTTTGGCTAATGAAGTTCGCAGATGACTGCAAACTAGGAGCCATAATCAAAACGCCAAAAGATGTGGACATCCTACAAAAGGGCCTTGCTGAGACAGATGCCTGGTGTCAAAGCCATGGCCTCAAGCTCAATGCCAAAAAGTGCATTGTCGTTCCTTTTGGTAAAAACTCAGTATCCATGAACTACCACATAGGTGGTAGTCTACTTAACACCAAAAGTGTGATAAGAGACCTTGGGACACAGGTGGACAGTAGTGTCTCCTTTGGTAATCACATTGCCACAGTAGTCAGGAAATCCTTCTATGTGGCATACCTCATCACAAAAGGTTTCTCATCCAGGAAAAAAAGAGGTCATTGTTCCCCTCTACTCATCACTCATTAGACCCATTATAGAGTACAATGCCCCTTTTGGTATGTACCTCACAAGACATCTACAACTGGAAAGGCCACAGAAATACCTCACAAAGAGGATTACCGGCCTCAAAAAGATGCCCTATGCAGACCATCTAAAAAAACTGCAGCTTTACTCCATTGCATATCGCCTACTCATAGGCGATCTCTGCCTAACACACAAATCTATGTCAAACCCAGAGCTTTTAGACATGCTCCACTTAAAGAAATCCCAATCCCTACGAGCTACACGCTCTAGGGACCTAAACCTCATCACCACAATAAACAGAACATGCTGGAGGGATAGATTCCTGTCCCAGAGACTTCCCATACTCTGGAACAAACTACCTATCTATATCAAACAAAGCTCCTCATTAGCACTGTTCAAGAAAAATCTTGATGATTGGATGGTAGAAAGGAAATTCACCCCGGGGATCACTTCTGTGGCTCTGCTCGACAGTGGCACAGGAAAATAATTTTCTTGGGTGGTGAAAGCCAGGGTACCTTTGGCTAGGCTTATATAGGCCCTAGGGCCAATAGCCTAGTACCTACCTATGAACCTATGAACTTATATATATATATATATATATATATATATATATATATATATATATATATATATATATATACACACACACACACACACACACACACACACACACACACACACACACACACACACACACACACACACACATTTTCAATGTTTTAAAACAAGTCTCTTGAGCTCCTCTGAAACAGAAACTACCTATACAATACAACTCATTTAACCTGAGAAGCACACAGGATAACAGTTTCTGCCATGCTCATTCACAATTCAAAATAACGCTAGAAGAAATAGCTTTCTTCAGACTGGGATGAACCTACTGAAATACAAAAATCAAAAAATCATTAAACAAAATCTTCAGGCAGAATCCTCTTGGAAATGCTACCAAAATAATGGATAACAGCTCTTTTATTCTTGCTTAGATGCCTCAGGTCCTAACTGTAATATTCCCATGTACTGCACTGGAATATCTGATTTCTGCATTGATATGCTGTAGTTAATTTTCTGCTTTTAACTGACATTTTTCATAAGCAGTTGTTAATCTGAATCATATTCAGCTGAAAAATCAATTTTTCCTGTAATTTGAGCCCAGGTTGTGCCTGAAAAGGGTCAGCTGATAAGCCTATTTACCCATTCACAAAATAGCAATAAATGAAATAAAAATAACAAAGACAGGCAAAAAAGGAAGAGGTCAGCAGGTTAGTTTGACTAAGAGAATGAGATTATTATAGTATACCCTGTGAAATGACAGTCACATTGAAGAATCAGAATGGCAGAGCAGGAGAGGAAGTAGAACAGTAGAGCAAAGGGTAGTGTTCGCATCTCATTCAGGCTACTTCTTGTAGATGCAGCAGTTTATTGAGTGATTAAAAGGGCACTAAGTTGTGAAAGTAATAATCCATCTTACTTTAGATTGGCCAAGCACTTGACCTAAAAGATAAAGGGGCACTGGTATCTTTAAGAAAGTGACAGAAAGTGAGTAGCACATATATTTCTTACAGAGACACACGCTCGTGCACGCACACACACACACACACACACACACACACACACACACACACACACGCAGGCATGCATGCATGCACACATTCACACACAGGCAGATAATAATGCAGACAGATAAAGAGTGCCTGGCTTCCCATTACCTATGTATTCACATATATGGTTTTCATTAAAAAGTGGTTGTTTATCCATATGAGTAGTTCTTTTCAGGTCAGCAGACAGCATGGATCATGGATCCTTCATTTCTATCAATTGCTCAGGTGACAGCAGGAGGAAAGCAGCAGTTCAGGAAGGGCATGTCGAGAGTTAGGGTAATGTGTCATGGAAGAAGAGGTAGGATATGACTGCAGTGCTGTTAAAAGTGTGTCACATGGCGACACTATCAAATCAACTTGACTGGAGTGGGAATGATTTCGGGTCAGGAACTCAAAAGGGGTTCATGCTGAAAATGTTGAAAGATATCTCTTATTTCAAGAACATGTTCATTGATGTTAAGATTTTGTGGATAAAGATAACTCCTAGATTTGTGTGGAAGAAAGACCAGGAAAAATAGCAAGAAGTCAATGAATAAAGAACTAGGTGTTGGATATTCACCACAATTAGGCATTATGAACTTGAAGAAGGTGACCTACAATATACTATTAAAGACTCACTGCCCAGTCTTCCCAGAACTCCTAACTCTAGGCATCAGCCAAGACTCTGAAATATACCATATGCACACAACCCCTCAATGACAGATCATACTCAACATACAGGTATTTTTGATTCAACATGAATGACAACTAAAAAAGACAGCAACACTGAGACAATACATCTGAAAAAGTCCTGGTTATGGGTGACTCCACAAACAGACACATAGATGCTCCACTCTTCAGGTTGAGCAAAGACACAGTGACAGTTGATTGCATTTCAAGTATCTGAATTTGCAATGCCACGTGGGCCCTTGACTCTCTTCACCCTGATCTGAAGAAGGCTATTAAGCTGAAAGCGCTTATCCATTTTTTCTGCTGAAGCTGCAACTTATTTTTCTTTTGTTTTTATTTTTTTCAAGTTGTTTTATTAAAAGGATTTTAGATCCGTGGTGGTCCGTTGTGGATATTTTGTTTGCTGTGTTTTTCGTACGTTTCCTAAGGACCTTTAGTGATACACAGAGGCTTATTATTATTTTATTTCATTAAGAATGATGTCATATACCAACAAAAGATGGATGACTCTAATTATTGGCTTAGCTATTGGTGTCATTCTAATGGTATCCACTTTATATCAGCCTGGGGGATAAACTTGTATGGTTAAATGCAATTCTTAGACTTACGTGGAAGAAATGTATTTTTCAAAGAGTCCTAGAATCAACCAGAAAATATAAAAAAAGAAGTCAATGAACAGAGAGCCAGGTGTTGGAGGATGCATTGCAGTTAGGCATTATAATTTTGAAGATGTGACCCATTATGCCATTAAAAATTCCCTAGGCTTGCTGCCTAGAGCTCTTAGATTTAGACATCAGTCAAAGCCCCTTCAAATCTTCCTCCTGGATGCAAGCCATCATCAACAGTGCATTGTTAGGGACAGCATGCACTTCTCTCCTTATGGCTTGTATGTTTATTTGGCAGAGCTGTTTTTCCCCCAATAGTGGCTTTATAGGCAAGCTTATTATTGTTCAGGGCTGTTTTTCCCCCATAGTGGCTTTATAGGCAAGGTTTATCTCCACAAATTACCTACATAGCAAATAGAAATCAAAATAACATTAGGGCAGAACTGTTCAACAATAGAAACCTAAGCAAGAAACTACACTTCTTGCAGGCATTGCAGGCACTTGAACATGTAGATATCTGCACAGTAACTGAAATATGATTTCAGAACAAAGATACCACCCACCTAAAGTGCAGAGTTTTAATGTCTATCCCTCTTTCAAACCCAATGCTGAAATAATGGTATTATTGGAAGAGACATTCTCATATTTCAAAGAAGCCAATTTGCCTCCAAAGTCTTAGTGCAGGACAATGGCATTGAAATCCTCTGCATCCTTCTCTCAGTAGACCAAACTCAATCCCATATCATAGCCATCTTCTATTCCCTCTCCATGACACTTGAAGCCTATAAGATATGTGTAGATAAACTGATATTCCTCCCTATCAAACCCAACACTATTTTTTTGGAGGACTTCAGTTATTCTTACATTAATTGGGAAAACTACACCACCTCAAATAAGTATACACAGAGATTCCTGGATGTCATTAATGCCAGGTCCTTAGAAGATCTAGTTCAAGTCCCAGTGAGGGGTTCAATTATGCTAGACATGGTTGTCACTAATATAGCCATCATTATGCTCAACATCTACAGTTACCACATCACTAGTCAAATCTGACCCCCATGTAGTACTATGAGAGTAAATCTTGATTTACCATAAAACTCTTCTGTCTTTAGAAAGTCTAAGGCAAACCTACTCTGACTAACAGATGACTTGCTGAAATTTAAATATCCTGTTCATCTGGGTGACCACATAATACACATTGCCATATTTGTGGATACGTTCTATCACCCCTGCCAAGCATGCGTCACGGTATAGGTCCTATAAGACATAAACAGAATGCCAAGTATAGAACCACACTATAAGCAAATTGCACAGAAGGAGGAAGAACCTCAACCCATAAGAGCATGTGTAATACTCCATCACTTATATAAGAACAAAAAAAGATCTATAATGATCTCAGAAATAAAAATCAAATCCTCCAAAAAGAAGTACAAATTGGAATTGGCGTCTATGCTAATGACAACCACAAGGCCTTCTTCATCTACATCAGGAACCTTAGAAGTAATGTCCAATGATACTCAGAGTTAGTACATAGGGAGAATCCAAGATGGGAGTAGTCCGTTAAACACCTTATCCTGACAGCTCTCTTACCCTCATCTTAGACTTATCAAAAGCCAAACCTTTACTGGAGTAACTATACCTGAATATTAATCCCAAACTGAAGAATATTACATTTAACTACCTATAAATGAGAAGAGAGCTACATAGTGAAGAAATAACAGCTTAATTAATAAAACGATAAGGAGGAAGGGATATACATGCTCGGGCCTTTAGATATTGATCTAACTGACAATGAAGAAACTAAATCAGAACTTTTAAAATGTCAAACGAACCTGAAATTATGGCTCTGAGGAGGACAAAAACTAAACTGTCACAAATAACTACTCCAGAAAAAGATGTCATTGTAAAGAGGCAAAGAAATCTAAAGCAAGAAAGTCAAAAACAGATCGGAAAATCAAAGTACGAACCAATCTGCAACATGGATGAGGTGAAATCAGCTTTGCAGCCACTAGAGCTAGTGATCCAAAACCTTTCAGATCAACTGGTAAAAATCGGATCCTCAATTGAAATAATTGTAACATGTTTAGATGAAGCAGAAGGCAGAACAAAAAGTAATGAAATTAAAATTCGGTAACGCCAGGATAACCTGAAAGAAAAAGACAAAGATATAAAGGAGATGCAAGAAAAGATCACAGACCTGGAAGCCAGGAGCCAAAGAAACAACTTATTAATATGAGGCAAACCTGAGAAATACGACCAGACACAATTGCTAAATACAGTACAGCAAATAATAAACTCACGTCTAGAAGATGGCACAGCAGCAGACTCCATGATAATGTCACAAGAATCAAACAAACCAAGACAAGTCTATGCAAGACTGCTTAACTTTCAAGACACACAACTAATATTAACGCTTGCAAAACAAAAAAAAATATATAATATAGTATGGGTACAAAATTACATTTGCACAAGACCTCCCCCTCCAAATTAAGCTAAATAGACAGCAACTCTCCCCTTTTTGTAAATATTTAATTGAAAGAAACATCAAATTCTAAATAAAGTATCCAAATACACTCACCTTTCAATATAAAGACTATAACTACACTGCGACTTCTGTCAAAGAAGCAAAACCTGCTTTTTTGCAAGCCTTTAACTTAATTCTGGAAGCGAAACAATAATTCTGACTAAATCAGATCTCAGCAAGATTCCAAGGTCGATTTCTAGCAAAAGTTTAAAGATGCATTATCAAATTATATAACTAAAACCTAAAAGTAAGAAACTTATATAATAGTACCTCCTTCCTTTTGTGTATACATTCCATAAATCGGAAGCACCTGGTAAACGTCTGGGATGTCAGGGCAAGTGTAAGGTCAGTTCTGGTCTCTGGCCAATCAAATCTAAACTCCTTAGGCAGCTCTAGACCTTACATGCAGACTCGCTGATGAATCATCTACAATGAAGGGAACAATTGTACTCTGGAAATCTGCTGAACCAATTTGGTTTAAAAAGAAGATCAATAAGCTACTAAATGGATCCGAATTTGTAAGTAATTTTAAATATTAAAGAAATTTAACCAGTTAAGACTGCAAGGTACAACAGTATTTCAGTATATTTGTACTTTATCTACATCACACAAGCTTACTGGCAATGATTTGTGAATCCACGACTGCAAAATGAGAAACTGGGGAAAAAGAAAAGGGGGAATTAATAAGGATCCCTCCGACATGCTCATAAAAGACATTTACTGACAAAAGGAGGGAGAAGAAAGACTTAAGCGTTTGATTATGTCTATCTAAAGATTATTCAGGTCATTATGGCAACACTGGGAAAAAAACTTACACCACTTAATGACTTAACTTGTTTTTGGACATAAAGTACTCTTATCTGTATATTGCTGGCCATTGGTGGATATATAAAGTGTACGGCATTGTTCTTGCTTGAGCTGCACCAAATAGACCTAATGCTATATGCTATATACTGCGAGCTATGCTTTAATTTTTATGGATCGTGAGGATTGACTTATGTGTAAAGTTAATCACTCCTTTTCTATTGTTTAAAATAAATAAGAATGTGCTTTCTGAACCACATGGAAATTTTTGTATGCCTAGATGGTTAACTCTTGAAAAACTAAATGCTCACTGACTGTTATTCAAAACAAGTGTGGGAGTTTCATGGCCATTTTTTAAAATGAAGATGATTGGGTATGTATAGCATATGGTATACATACTAGTGAAGTTTCATATAACCTAGCTAGAAAGTGTCAAGGTCTATCAGAACTCTAAACACGGTAAGAAGTCGAGACCCTTCTACCCTCCTTAGATCCCTCCCACATTATCCATATCAGAGTCACTTTTGTATCATATTTTTTAGATGGTTTTTCTTATTACAAGCATTGTTTTGACCCTGTTAGTGCATGTTTTTTTTTCTCATGTCTACTGTGATTACAGATATTTGGATCTATGTTGAAACCTTTGCATTAAATTCTATAGTACAAATACTATCAGGCGTATGCCAAGTAAAACAATATGATGACATTCTAAAAGCAAATCTAACATTAACAGTAAACTTCACTGCCCCTGGAACTCACATTCATTAAAAAGGTATGGAAATTCACATTTAAAAAGAATCCATCTTATCAGTGATAGACTGGACGTACCCTTTGGTTGTTTGCAGACTGGATATACCCTTTGGTTGTTTGCAATGAATGTTTGAACATGCTGTCTAGAACATTCTTCCAACAAATAATTAAAAATACATGAACTAATGGTGACAAAATTGCCTAGTTCAGAAGATTTTAATAATAAATGGCCCCTTAAGCATCTGTCTTTTCAGTCTTCCATTGCCAGTCAATGAGTACAAACTTTGTAGAGGAGCTAAAGCCTCCTAAGTGACTATACATTAAAGATATGGGTAGTTGTATGCAAGTTGTGAGGTGGAAGACAACCCCCCCCTCTCCTATATTCTTAAGGGAAAACATTGTAGGAAAGTAAGAAACTAAATATAAGTAAAAGCTGGCAATGTCTATGATTTGGGAGCAGAGATCAGAGATGAAGTGATAGGATTTTCAGCTCTTGCAGTTCATAAAGTTTATTTGTAAAATTTTGTATTCATTTAGTTCAATTCGAACTAGTTAAATTTTCAGGAAGAATGTGGGCAGGATTCACGAAGGCTTGCACGGAGTGTAAGAGACGTGCAACACTCCATGCAAGCCTCGCGATCCAGGAACAGCCCTAAACTCCGTGTAAGAGACCAGCTAAAATGTCTCTTACACGGACTGGGCGTCGACATGCTAAATACCTCACTTGCATCCGAAAGGTATGCAAATGAGGTATATTAGCGATCCACGAAGCAGAAACCAGTCCGTGTAGGAGATGTTTTAGCTGCAGAAATGTACTCAGTTGACAACTGAGTACATCTCTGCAAAATCAACAACGGAGCGATGTCAGCTCCCAAAAAAGGGTGCATATGAGTCAGGTAGCATGCCAATGGCCAAATATGTGGCCATTGGCAAGATAACCCGATGCAAAAATATAAAAATTATGTTTTTTTTTTTTCGGAAAGTGCCGATGTTTAAACCCAGCGCAGCCCCGCGCAAACTGGCTGTGCTGTATAAAACTATAAAAAAGAAGGTTATAAACCCACAAATGTGGGTTTAATGCAATACATGGAATGACAATGCAGGGACCAGCAGACAAAAACCAACATGGCCACCGTGTAGTGGTTGCTAAGGGGGGAAGCTGAGTCTAAGACATGTAACTAAGCATTAGTAGGCAATCTCATGTAAATGAGGGTTAGGATACTGAATCCCACAGTCACATAGCAAATGAGCACTGTCTGAGTAGTGTAAGAGATAGAAAAGGGGGAGGAATAGAGTAGGAGATAGGTGACATCACAGGGGGGAATGGTAGACAGAAACGCAGTTCATTGGAGGCCAGTGTAACATGACAGATGACAGTCACAGATCATGGAAAGAGGTGTGCCACTAGAGAAGTCATGGAAAGACAAGAAATGGAAGGTGTACACTGTTACCTAGACCAAAGTTTCTTGCTGGCCATGTATGCGCACGTGTGCGTGCAATGAAGCGCGAGTAAGGCAGTGTGCGTGCGTGTAAGGCAGTGTGAGCATGTGGGAGCGTGTTGGGAGATGTTTAACACTGTTTGTGCGGGTGTGCGTGCGTGGAAGGCAGTCTGAGGATGTAGGAGGCTGTTGGCAGACGTGTAACAGTGTTTGCGCGGGTGTACGCGCGTGTAAACCTGAATAAGAAGATCCTTAACCGTTTAAGCATGTGTGCGCGCGTGTAAGCCACTGTGAGCGTGTTTCACATAATATGCAACCTGCTCCCCCCTGAGGAAACAGAGAGGAAAAAGGAAGCAACAGAATTAATAGGAAGCTAGCAGGGATAACTGCTGAAGCTAGCAGGTGAAAATAATTAGAAGCAGGCAATTACACAGGCAGAATAGTAGCCCAGCCCAGCACTTAAAACTCTGCAAACAGTAGTGCAGGATGTTCTCATTAAGAGACACTGCAAGACAGGAGTAAGCTAATAGAAGTGAAAACTGAAAAAGCTGAACTCAGAGCAGAAATGCTAGGGGCTGCCATAGCTGTCATAATGAGACATAGGCGACATGCTGAGGGTGGTGACAATGCAGAAGGTGCCAGACAACCCACAGTGAGGAGACGGAGAAGAGTGTACAGGCCCAGGGTCACCTACCACGGGTTACATGAGCTGGAGATTGTAGAGCGCTATAGAGTGGACAGAGAGCTCCTGCAGCAGATTGTTGAGCTGTGCAGGCCACGCCTCACACACAGAACCAACAGAGGGGAACCCATTCCAGTGGAAACCAAGGTATGTGTTGGCCTAAGAATACTAGCAACAGGTACCTTCCAGAGACCAACTGGCGATATGATGGGGATATCACAGGCATCAGCCTCCAGGGTACTACACCAGTTCGTGGATGCCATGTCAGCACATGTCGGTGATCATGTATATTTCCCCAATGCCCGTGAGGTATTGGCCAGCAATATGCGTCTCTTCCAGCAAATAGCGGAATACCCTGAGGTACTGGGTGCTATAGACTGCACGCACATACGCATCAAAGCACCAGCAGGAGAGCGGGGTAGGGCCTACATAAACCACAAGGGCTTCCCCTCCATCAACTGCCAGGTCGTGTGTGATGCCCAGGGAATAATAATGAATGTGTGTGCTGGCTGCCCTGGGAGTTATCACGATTCCCACATCTGGCATTTGACGCAGCTGTACCAGACATTTGCCAATGGGGACATCCCACACGGACACCTAGTGGGGGATGCAGGTTATGCACTGGAGCCGTGGCTGATGACACCCATCAGAAATGCACACACACCTGAACAGGAACGCCATAATGAGGCACATGCACAAACACGTAATGTGATAGAGCGTGTGTTTGGGCTGCTCAAGTCACGGTTCCGGTGTCTGGACACATCTGGTGGAGCCTTGCAGTACACACCAACTACATGTACCCAAATTGTCATGGTATGTGCCATGCTACATAATATGATCCAGCGAAAACAGCTGCAGCAGGACCAGCATAGGGCAGGGACAAACAGCCCCCCACCATTGCCAAGGCCATCACAGGCAGAGCATGACTCGGAGGAGGAACAACCTGAGCCTGCCCCAGTAGGCAGAAGGAGGAGTGCCCAGTATGCCCTGGCCTTGGCAAAGAGGCAACGCATAGCACATACACTGGCTCAGTAGGAACCCTGGGAATGATACCCCTCTCTGACTCACTCATATAGTAAAATGGATGCCTAACGTGACACAACCTGCTCTCAAACATGTACAGGGAAGTGTAATATGCGCATCCGACAGAGGCAGCCCTGCTGCACCACCTGAGGCATGAATGCTATGTGTTAAGTAATGTAACACCAAGTACCATATGCACACCTGAGGACCCTGACTAACATTCTACCCTCACCAAGTATCATGCCACAACATGACAACGAGATGACCAAGTGCAACAATTGCCTGAAGTATCGCAGTTATCTGAAGGGGACCCAATGTTTGCCAGTCTGGGATGACATGCTGAGCATGACAAGATGCACCACCTGCCAGGACTGGCGTGCACCTATCAGTGCAGGCCATATGGATACTGGCAAAGGCTGTTGTCACCCACAGTGCGCACTGAATAGGTAAGGCTCAAAACACAAACCTATCTCCAGAGGTACCAGAAGGGATAAGAATAAGATAAGGGATAAGTTGAATCAGCAAGATGCATGCAGTCTAAACACACCCAGTATGGTGAATGTTGATAACTGTGGTGTAACAGAAAACTGAGGCAAGGCTCACAACAGCACCCTAACACTACCAGGTTACACCTCATACTGTGCTGTACAGCCTCAGAACTTGGACCAAGCTACAAAATGATGGTGACTATCAAGAATTCTCAAGGATAACCACACCCCCATGTCGGTACCACAACAAAAAGCAGCATGGACTAGCCATGCTCAAGTAACAGTGGCTACAACTGCCCCCCAGTGTATAGCCTGCTACAGACAACTGTCCCAACACCAGGAACTGCATCCGCCTATGCTGGAATACATGAATATATCAAGTCCTCAAACCCACATTATATTGGGTGACTGCAAATACCCAGACATAGACTGGGAGCATTATACTAGCTCCAACAGTGTCGGACAAAGGTTCATAGAATCCACAAACCAAAAGGCCCAGGAACAACGAACGACTCCCACAAGAGGGTAAGCATACTGGATGTGATAATCAGCAACATGGGTACTGGATGTCAAGATGAGAAGTGTATTGCTCACTGGTAAAACCAGACCATAGAGTAATCACACTGGATATACAAATCCTGACCACAGTCCCTGGCCGGAAACCACAGTGGAAAACATGTGTTAAGCAATATCTGCACTCCTCCAAACTGATGTGGAATCCATTAAAGGTCCGTGCAGGTGCAAAATATGGGCCACACCTCAGAACCTGTAATACAGCCATTCCATGAACACTGCCAGGAATGCTTGGATTATGCAGTCCTAAATTAAAACAAGACACAGTGCCTAAATCTGGCATGGTGGACACCAGCCATAACAAAAACATGCAAGAGAATGAGGAAGCTACTACATGATAGAGCAAACATGAACAATGAAGTAATCACTGATCAGTAGTATGGCAATAAAATCTGTCCACACATGCAATCCACTAAGGCCAGCCACAACAAGTGGAATCTGTGAATCCTGAGGCAATGTCACACCTGCCCCAAGTACACAGACAACCCCCAACACCACCCAAGAAATACAAACATATGTGAGAGATGCAATCATCCATCCAAACGGGAGGCTGTGCTCCCTCAACTTACTCCCAAAGCAAGTCAGTAGGAGAAGGTAACCACACACACCACAAACACAGTCCCACATAGACCTATCACAACTGCAAACCAAACACATAAACACAGACAAACATTCCCGGAGGCACAAATTACAAACACAGCACACCAACAGAGGCCTCTAAAGCAGACACCCAATCAAACAGCCTCCAAACATAGCACATGCAACACATAGCACACAAAGCTGGTGTGCCAAACAGTCACAGGCCAGAAGGAGAAACAACATGCCTGATACAGTTGTAATAGGTGACTCCATAGTCAGACACACTGCTGTCCGCACACCAGACTGAACAAGGAAAGGGTACAGTAAGCTGCCTGTAGGCTGCCACAATATGCCACATAACAGAAGTATGTTGGTCACTCCAAAGCAAGTAGAAATATGATGCAGTCATAGTCCATGCTGGTGTGAATGACCTGAGATGTACCGCCCTAGACTACATGAAAAGAGACATAGATGAGCTATCTGATTATGTAGTCCAGGCCAGTATGACACTCACCGTTCGCAGCATCCTACCCTTACCAAGAGTAATGCCACAGTACAAACATGGAATGATCAGTCATAGCAAGTGGCACACTTACTGGTGTTATTCCAAGGGGATGCAATGTCTGTCCGCTTGGGATGTCATGCTTGACAAGCCACGCAGCTGTCCTTGGGATGGCCTGCACCTGTTACCCCTGGGCGTCTGAATATTGGATAAGGCCTTTGCCACCTCCATAGAGCCTTTTGTAGGCAAGGCTGAAAAGACTGACTCACCACCCTAGAAAACATAAGTGGGAAGAAACATAAGGGAAATGCTGACGAATGCCAGATGTGTACACCCCAATATGCAAGCTCCCGAGGCCATCCCCAGAACGGAGAACATCGATGTCTGTGCAGTGACAGAAACCTGCTGCAAGCCTCCTGACAGCACACCAGCACTACCAGGTTAAACCATGTATCATGTGTCATGGCCCCCAAACCTGGAACGAAACATAAAAGGAGGGTGAGTATCCGTAGTCAGCACAGACACCCATACGTCCAGGTAACTGACAATGCACAAGGCATTGGAGTTCACACATGTGCAACTAACTGTAGGCAAGACTGCTGTGCAGTCTGTAGCATGCTACAGACCGCACTCTCACACACAATAACCCCACCCAGCTGTCCTGAAGACAATGGGCAGTATGACTGTCCCACCAAATAACAAACAAGGTACCACTAATTACCACATAGGTGGTAAACCAGTATGTATAGAAAGAGTAACCAGGGACCTAGGGACACAAGTGGACAGTAACCTGTTATGTGACACCCACATTGCCAATGTGGCTAGGAAGACTGTCTACATTTGACACCATAGCAGGAAAGGAGTCACATCTACGGCAACAGAGGTCATTGTGCCCCCATACTTTTCTCCAATCACACCCATAATCCAGTACAATGCCTCATATGGGATGTACCTTACCTGACACCTGCAGCAGTTAGAAAGACCTCAAAGGTACCTCACCAAGAGAATAAAGGGTCACAAATACATGTCATATGCTGCCTGGCTGTAGACACCCC
Source organism: Protopterus annectens (assembly GCF_019279795.1). Taxonomy (NCBI): domain Eukaryota; kingdom Metazoa; phylum Chordata; order Ceratodontiformes; family Protopteridae; genus Protopterus; species Protopterus annectens. The sequence continues at coordinate 92,976,542 of NC_056731.1, read as the reverse complement.
AGCTGAATCCAGTCACATACTGCCTACACAGAGGCATTGCATGCCTGTTGTAGGAGGCCATGCCCAACACAGGAGTAATGGACATGCTCCACCCCAGAAAACACAAATCCATCGGAGCTGTGAGAGGGAGAGATGTCAACCTCAACAAATAATGAAATAGGATGTGCTGGTGGGACAGATACATAATCCAGAGGCTCCCCACACCCTGGACCAGAATCCCATTCCATGTTAGGCAGAGCCCCTCACTGACACTCTTCAACAGGAATCTTGCCAAGTGGATGGATGATTGTAGAGTTACACTGGGGTCTTCACTGTGTCATGTCCAGACAGAGGCACAGCCAAGCAAAACATAAATGGCCATAATATGCACATAGCAAGGGGTGTCAAAAGCCACACACACTCTGGCTAGACTAACAAATGCCCAGGGTGGATAGCCTAGTATGACCCTATGAACCTATGAAGATACAAATTGTACAGGACACTAAGGATAATCCCAAGGCTTTCACAACTGAAGGTAGGAACCATGTTGGGAATTCACAGATATGCCCTGAATCACACAAATATCACAAACACACACACATATTGCCCACATACATCCTGACAGGTGCAGTGCAAACCCCCCCCCCCGAATGCAGAATATCTATCCCAGAAGACTGCTGGCCCCCTGACATTGAAGATGCTGAGGTAACAGCCAACATCTACAAAGCAAAACACACAGCAGCAATGGTATGAGATGGTGTCCTGGGCTTAGTGCAACATGGACTCCAAGATGAATGGAATGCCAAACCACACTACTGCTCAATGTCAGCCTTACCACAGAATATGTACCCAAAGAGCAGTGTACAACAACAGTGGTCCTTCTCAACAAAGGTGTTGCCTGAATGGATACTGAACACTACTACCCCAGAATCCTGAGAAGCTCGGTTTGCACAGCTATGTAAAGGATCAGCATGTACCACAGACGTAAAGATATTGGGGACCTACTGACACCGGACCCAACCCAGTGTGGCCTTCCCAAGTGCAGATCCTGCCTCTAACCATGTTTGACTCAATTGAAACAGCCATTAAGGTCATTGATGAGGGCAATGTGCTCCACACAGTGTATCTGGACCTTGCAAAGGCTTCTATACAATACCCTACGTGTTCATTATAGATAGGCTCACCAGCTTAAATATAAACCCACATGTCAGTAGAGGGGTTGCAAACCAGACCAAGGACAGAACAGACATGGTCAGACATGCTGCAGCCATGTCAGACTACAAACCAGATATAACTGGCATCCCACAAGGCTTTGTCCTGGGAACACCCTCGACTGGTATATATGTCCCATAGGTACAGGCAAACATGGAAGGACTGTGTCCGAACATGTCTGCAGAGGACTACAAACTGCTCACCACATATGATCCACCAGCTGACACAAGCATCCCACAAAAGGGCCACATAGAAACAGACAACTGGTGCCATAGCCATGTCAGCAAGTTAAGTGCAGAAACGTGTATAGTCAACCCCGTGGATATACAGTAAGTGCCCACCAATTACCACATAGGTGTGAACCCATTATGTAGGTAACATGTAATGAGAGACCTGGGGACACAAGGTGATAGATATCCTGCATTGGACAAACATGTGCTGTAGTGTTTACAGGAACATACCATATACCCACCTACTCACAAAGGCTGTCAGATCTAGATAAGGGAGGTCATTGTGGCTCTGCAGTCATCCTTCATCAGCGGTACAATTGACTACAATAGCCCCTGTGGGATGTACCTCAGCAGACACCTCCATCAACTGTAAAGTCCCCAACAGTATCTCATCAGGAGTATCAAAGAGCTTGCACAGATGCCATGTGTTGCCTGTGTCGCTGGCATCAATGAACATGCTGCACCTTGTACAATCTGAAAGGCAGTGAGCCATGCACATTAGAGACCTGAACCCCAGCACTCACTTACATAGGACAAGCTGTACTGTGTGCTCCATAACACAGAAGCCACCCCCAGCACAGGCTACCCATAGAGTCACATATCAATCTTCCTCAATAGGAACCCTGATGAGTGGATGGTAGATGGTAGATTTATCCTGGGTACCACTGTCATGTCACAGGTAGACAGAGGCACAGTATACTAACCATGACATATGTCATGGCAAACTCCACGTACATGTGTGTTGAAGGACAAACATACTCTCCAAATAGCATTACACATGGACTAGGGCACATCGCTAGTGTTTGCAAATGTACACCTATGTTGTGGAAAACACTACCAATGTTGGACAAGCCTGGTTTAAGTAGTTCATATCTGAACAGAATGCAACATGGTCAGATGTACACAACTGGCCCGTAACCAGGCTGTTGTGCCCACTATCGAAATGTAAAGCAGTGATAGCAGTAAAGCCTAGGATACTGCCCACCACAGTCGAAGTACTACCAGTACACTATACAGTACTACAGTGTTAGGTCAGTGTGAAAGGATGTTGACAACTGTATGCAAAGTATCCCATGCAAACACTGCAGGCACAGTATAACCCTGTTGTGTTCACACACAAAGCAGTTGTACCATAACTACACAACATGACACACAACACACAACCATAAACGGGTGATAGTTGTTGAAGTTTACACTCATCCACAAATGTGGTGGGCTGCAGAGTCCAACATATGGAATGCTCACACTGGGCATGCTCACACACATTGACAACATGCCATGGGAAGGCTGAACTGGGCATGCTCACACACTTAGGCCAAATCTCGGTGTAGCAGTTGGACACACATAGCTGGTATTGTTATGTTGTATTCCAGGAACCAACCACATTATAGCAGTCTGCCCAGTGCACACAGCTAAATGACTACAGAGACATATGTGATATGGTGGATCCCTCCCAGATGCAAACATCTTCCACAGATGCACAAGTTTCTTCATACAAACAGGGAATGCTATGGCAATAAAGATGTGCAAACAATCTATCAGCAACAAATAATGTGCATTTCACAATTAAACATATGGGTGTAGGGTCAACACTAGGCTGTGTGCCCTAGGGTATGACAGCTTAGCCAGAGTGTGCTTGGTGTCTGCCTCCCCACAGGATGCACAGTCCCCTTTCTAAACACAGATGATGTCAGCACCCTCTAAGTACAGCAGGAGAAAAGAAACTCCCTAGCAATCTGAATAGCATGCTCTGCTAATGTGTCCGTCTCAAGTGTCATAACATAGTTAGGTAGGGGTGTCAAATCCTGCAAATGCTCAGTGTGTGTGTGTGTGTGTGTGTGTGTGAGTAGGGTTGGTGTGTGTGTGTAAGTCTGTGGTAGAGGAATGTCCCTTTTGGCAAATAGGAAAACACACTACAGGATGCACATTCCCTTTCTAAACACCAATGATGTCAGCACCCAATAAGTACAGCAGGAGAAAAGAAACCTCCCAGTAATGCGAATAGCACGCTCTGCTAATGCATCTGTCTCAAGTGTCATAACATAGTTAGGTAGGGGTTTGAATCCTGTGAATGGCAAGTGTGTGTGCTTGTCTGAGTGGGGTTTGTGTGTGTGAGGGAAATGTCACTTTTGGCAAATTGGAAAACACACTGCAGGATGCACATTCCCTTTCTAAACACCAATGATGTCAGCACCCAATAAGTACAGCATGAGAAAAGAAACCTCCCAGTAGTGCGAATAGCGTGCTCTGCTAATGCGTCCGTCTCAAGTGTCATAACATGGTTAGGTAGGGGTTTCTAAATCCTGCAAATGTTCAGTGTGTGTGTGTGTGTGTGTGTGTGTGTGTGTGTGTGAGTGGGGTTGGTGTGTGTGTAAGTCTGTGGTAGAGGAATGTCCCTTTTGGCAAATAGGAAAACACACTACAGGATGCACATTCCCTTTCTAAACACCAATGATGTCAGCACCCAATAAGTACAGCATGAGAAAAGAAACCTCCCAGTAATGCGAATAGCGCGCTCCGCTAATGCGTCTGATTCAAATGTCATAACATAGTTAGGTGGGGGTTTGAATTCTGTGAATGGCAAGTGTGTGTGTTTGTCTGAGGGGGGTTTGTGTGTGTGAGGGAAATGTCACTTTTGGAAAACACACTACAGGATGCACATTCCCTTTCTAAACACCAATGATGTCAGCACCCGATAAGTACAGCATGAGAAAAGAAACCTCCCAGTAATGCGAATAGCGCGCTCTCCTAATGCGTCTGTCCCAAATGTCATAACATAGTTAGGTAGGGGTTTGAATCCTGTGAATGGCAAGTGTGTGTGTTTGTCTGAGTGGGGTTTGTGTGTGTGGGAAATGTCACTTTTTGGCAAATTGGAAAACACACTACAGGATGCACATTCCCTTTCTAAACACCAATGATGTCAGCACCCAATAAGTACAGCAGGAGAAAAGAAACCTCCCAGTAATGCGAATAGCGCGCTCCGCTAATGCGTCCATCTCAAGTGTCATAACATAGGTAGGGGGTTGAATCCTGCAAATGCTCAGTGTGTGTGTATGTGTGTGGGTGAGTGGAGTTTGTGTGTGTGAAAGGCTGTGAGAGGGAAATGTTCCTTTAGCCAACTGGGAGAGCACACTACAGGATGCACACGCCCCTTTCTTAACACAGATGATGTCAGCATCCTATAAGTACAGCCGGAGAAGGGAAGCCCCCCAGTAATGCGAAGAGCACGCTATGCTAATGCATCCGTCTCAGGTGTCATAACATGGTTAGGTAGGGGTTTCAAATCCTGCAAATACTCAGTGTGTGTGTGTGTGTGTGTGAGTGGGGTTGGTGTGTGTGTAAGTCTGTGGTAGAGGAATGTCCCTTTTGGCAAATAGGAAAACACATTACAGGATGCACATTCCCTTTCTAAACACCAATGATGTCAGCACCCAATAAGTACAGCATGAGAAAAGAAACCTCCCAGTAATGCGAATAGCGCGCTCTGCTAATGCGTCCGTCTCAGGTGTCATAACATGGTTAGGTAGGGGTTTCAAATCTTGCAAATACTCAGTGTATGTGTGAGTGGGGTTGGTGTGTGTGTAAGTCTGAGGTAGAGGAATGTCCATTTTGGCAAATAGGAAAACACACTACAGGATGCACATTCCCTTTCTAAACACCAATGATGTCAGCACCCAATAAGTACAGCATGAGAAAAGAAACCTCCCAGTAATGCGAATAACGCGCTCCGCTAATGCGTCTGACTCAAATGTCATAACATAGTTAGGTGGGGGTTTGAATTCTGTGAATGGCAAGTGTGTGTGTTTGTCTGAGGGGGGTTTGTGTGTGTGAGGGAAAGGTCACTTTTGGAAAACACACTACAGGATGCGCATTCCCTTTCTAAACACCAATGATGTCAGCACCCAATAAATACAGCATGAGAAAAGAAACCTCCCAGTAATGCGAATAGCGCGCTCTGCTAATGTGTCTGTCACAAGTGTCATAACATAGTTAGGTAGGGGTTTGAATCCTGTGAATGGCAAGTGTGTGTGTTTGTCTGAGTGGGGTTTGTGTGTGTGAGGGAAATGTCACTTTTGGCAAATTGGAAAACACACTACAGGATGCACATTCCCTTTCTAAACACCAATGATGTCAGCACCCAATAAGTACAGCAGGAGAAAAGAAACCTCCCAGTAATGCGAATAGTGCGCTCTGCTAATGCGTCCATCTCAAGTGTCATAACATAGGTAGGGGGTTGAATCCTGCAAATGCTCAGTGTGTGTGTATGTGTGTGGGTGAGTGGGGTTTGTGTGTGTGAAAGGCTGTGAGAGGGAAATGTTCCTTTAGCCAACTGGGAGAGCAGACTACAGGATGCACACGCCCCTTTCTTAACACAGATGATGTCAGCATCCTATAAGTACAGCCGGAGAAGGGAAGCCCCTCAGTAATGCGAAGAGCATGCTCTGCTAATGCATCTGTCTCATGTGTCGTAACATAGTTAGGTAGTGGTTTGAATCCTGCAGATACCAAGTGTGTGTGTTTGGATGGGGGGGGGGGGGGGGTTATTGTGTGTGTGCAGATATGTATGAAGAAAATGTTCCTTTTGCCAACTGGGAGAACACACTACAGGATGCAGATGCCCCTTTCTCAACACAGATGATGTGAGCACCCTATAAGTGCAGCAGGGGAACGGAAGCCTCCCAGTAATGTGAATAGCGCACTCTGCTAATGCGTCTCTCCCGAGTATCGTAATGTAGTTAGGTAGGAATTTGAAACCTGTAAATGGCATGTGTGTGTGTTTGGATGTGGGGAGTTTGTGTGTGTGCATTTCCGTCTGAAAAACATGTTAGTTTTGGCAATCAGGAGATCATACTACCTGATGCACATTACCCTTTCAAAGTACTGATGTTGTCAGCACCCTCTAAGTATAGCCAGAGACGAAGAACTATCTAGTAAACCGAACAGTGCACTTTGCTAATGCGTCCCTGTCACGTGTCATGACATAGGTAGGTGGGGGAATGAATCCTGCATATGGCAAGTTTGCATGTGTGTGTGGGGGGGGTAGTAGGGTGTGTGTAAATGCAAGTGTGAGGGAACAGATCCTTTTGGCAAATACTACTATACACCAGATGCTGCATACCCCACCAGTAAACACAGGGGATGTCACCACACTATCAGCACAGCCAGACAGGGCTGGTTGGCTAGTAATGCCAATAGTGTGCTCTGCTACTGTGTCTATTACCATCGTCAGAGTACAGATAGGCATGTTTGGGTAACCCACAACTATCACGTGTGGTTGTGTCACACAGTATGACCTTGTGTGGATGTTTGTACATACCAATGCATGCCATCGCCTAACCCAGCAATGGCATTGCACCCTGGATGTTTAATT